>NW_027062880.1:62500-74416 GCF_032884065.1 Artemia franciscana
TCAACAAAGCTCAAGGGCAATCATTAGAATCATGAGGTATAGATCTGAATACGGATTGTTTTCCCATGGACCATTATATGTTGCATGTTCAAGAGTCGGTAAACCTGACAATCTATTTATATGCACAGACAATGGGACAGCAAAGAATGTTGTATATTCGCAAGTTTTACGTAGTTAAAAACACACACACATATATATATATATATATATATATATATATATATATATATATATATATATATATATATATGTATATATATATATATATATATATATATATATATATATATGTATATATATATATATATATATATATATATATATATATATATATATATATATATATATACTAGCTGTTGGGGTGGCGCTTCGCGCCACCCAAACACCTAGTTGTTGGGGCGCTTCGCGCCCCCCCCAAGCCCCCCGCGCGCGTAAGTCGTTACGCGCCATATTAGTTACGCGCCATTGTAGTTGTGTCACTCTGTCCCACCTGTGAATATAGATAGATTTATATATGTGTTTCAAACAACGTAAAAATTGCGAATATACAACATTCTTGGCTTTCCCATTGTCTGTCCATATACAAAGCCGTATGTACTAATAATGACGTCATAGGCAAACGCTCTTTTTACAAACAAACAAACATGCATACACACAACTCGTTTTTATATAGATAGATAGATAGATAGATACAATAAAAATTAACTACGTAAAACTTGTGAATATACAACAGTCTTCGCTGTCCCATTGTCTGTGCGTATAAATAGATTGTCAGGTTTACCGACTCTCAAAGATGCAACATACAATTGTACATTGGTAAAGCAATCTGCATTAAGATCTATACCGCATTTTTCTTGTGATTGCCCTTGAGCTTTGTTGATGGTGGTTGCAAATGCTAATCGAATTGGGAATTGCAATCTTTTAAATTGAAAAAGCAGATCCGTTGGAATCATGGGAATGCGAGGAATAAGAACAGCCTCACCCTCATAAGGCCCTGTCAAGATTGTGGCCTCTATTAGGTTTTCCATTGTTTTTTTTTACGGCAAGTCGCGTGCCATTGCAAAGCTTTGGTGGGTTGATATTTCTTAAAAGTATTATTGGTACGCCTATTTTTAGTTGTAGCACATGTGGTGGAAACCCTGAAGGATCTATGGAATTTAAAAATTCAGATGGATAATTAACCGCTTCATTTGGTTCCAAAATACAAATTAACTGCG
The DNA here is from genome assembly GCF_032884065.1 of Artemia franciscana. Taxonomy (NCBI): domain Eukaryota; kingdom Metazoa; phylum Arthropoda; class Branchiopoda; order Anostraca; family Artemiidae; genus Artemia; species Artemia franciscana. The sequence goes on from NW_027062880.1 coordinate 63,718, forward strand.
TAAAACTTGCGAATATACAACATTCTTCGCTGTCCGATTGTCGCTGCATATAAATAGATTGTCAGGTTTACCGACCCTCGAACATGCAACGTACAATTGTCCATGGGAAAAACAATCAGTATTAAGATCTATACCACATTTTTCTAATGATTGACCTTGAGCTTTGTTAATGGTGATTGCAAATGCTAATCGAATTGGGAATTGCAATCTTTTAAATTGAAAAGGCAGATCCGTTGGAATCATGGGATGCGAGGAATAAGATCAGCCTCACCCTCAAAAGGCCCTGTCAAGATTGTGGCCTCTATTAGGTTTTCCATTCTTTTTTTTTACGGCAAGTCGAGTGCCATTGCAAAGCTTTGGTGGGTTTATATTTCTTAAAAGTATTATTGGTACGCCTTTTTTTAGTTGTAGCACGTGTGGTGGAAACCCTGAAAGATCTATGGAATTTAAAATTCAGATGGATAATTAACCGCTTCATTTGGTTCCAAAACTGTGTCGACTGACTTGTAAAGGACTGCCTGGTCTCGAATCTTGGTCAAAACAATATTGTTGATTTCGTGGACGTCTATATTTTTGGGTGCGAGAATCGTTCTTTCACTTAGCCATTTATCATTTTTATAATTTTTAGAATATTCGGAAATACTTTTTCAATCAATTCATTTTTGGACGTCACTAATTACAGAAATCAGCTGGTAGTTGTATACGTCCTGAAATTGAGTCTACTGGGAGCTTTCCGTTTCCCATTGCCAGCAATTGATCTGAAAATGTTTGACCAGAGTCATCGTTTTGCAATCGGACACGCACATTTGTAGTTAATTTTAATGTTTTTACGTGTGCCCATAAATTAGAATTTTTCAGGCAAGCATTCATTTCGTCTGCAGGAGTTGATCTAGGTATTATAGGTAATGTTTGCCTGAAATCTCCCGCAAGCAATATTAAGGTGCTGCCAAAGGGTTTCGACTTCCCTCGCAAATCTTTCAAGCATTGATCCAGAGCCTCGAGCGATTTTTTGTGTGCCATTGTGCACTCATCCCAAATAATAAGTTTGCATTGCTGCAATACTTTACCCATCCCAGATGATTTGGAAATATTGCACGTGGGAGTTTCTGTAGAATGCAAGTTCAGAGGCAATTTCAAAGCGGAATGAGCAGTTCTTCCACCAGGCAGCAATGTTGCGGCTATTCCGGACGACGCAATTGCCAACGCTATATCATTTTTTGATCGAATTGATGCAGAATCAGTTTTATCACAAACGTTTTACCAGTACCTCCTGGCGCATCCAAAAAGAAAATTTCTCCAACGTTGTTATCGACACAATGCATTATCGTATCATAAATGTCTTTTTGTTCCGACGTTAACTTGGAAATGTTATTTTGTACATACGACAATAGATCACTCGTACTGTAACTTTGTTCACGATCCAATTCTACACATGTCGAAACAGCAGCGATACGGTTAGGTGAAGGCATTCCCAAATCCTGAAGAGGTTTGTTTGCCATACTTACGCAAAAATCTTCTATAATAACTAAAGTGTAGTTATAAATTTCTGATGTAAAATCGAAAGTCATATCTGACGTCTCTAACTGTTTTCGATGGAGTATATCTTCGGACATTTTTGACGTATATTTTTCCCATAACTCTGTAGGAGCTGATGGAGAGCAAGTTGTTAAATGATGCCAAACAATGCACGAATTTGACTTGGGGTTGACGTTTCGCCTGCGTCATTGATGCAGTTATCCCAGTGTTGGTCATTCTCCAATAAATTCAGAGCTTGGCATGCACTACGGTAAGTGTCATGTATAGTACCATTTACAGTCCTCAAATACTCAAAGGATGTCGGACCGGGTACATTCACCAAAAGCAGGCGTAGAAAGAAGCATTCATGTTGATTGGGGTGAACGGTGTAGAGTCTTCCTATCGTGGTATCTTTGAAGATGGTAGGTTGGCCGTCGACTGACTTACCCTGTTTTCGACGTTCAAATACTTTATTTTTAGTATTCCACGTGTAATACGAAGACACTTCAGTATACAGCAGTTTTTTTGCAAAAGAATCATTTTTGCAAAGCGAAAAAAAAGCTGTTAATGTTGTATCCGGTGGATTCAGGACTCTTTGTTGCACGTTGGTTTCCGTGAAATAAACACGTTGACCATTCTGTAAATGTACTGCTAAGTGAACAACAGCTGGACTACGTTCATGTATCGGAAATGAAAGAATTCGCCAAACAGCTTCATTACTGCTTATTTATCTCCAGCCTGATATTGTACGATTTCATCGAAATCTTTGATTTCGGGCTGCAAGCCAAAAACTGCCATGTCACTGCCTTTGTTGACGTATTTACATATGTATTTGATTGCCTTTACGGAGTTACAGTATTCAACGTTTATGTGTGCATTAAATGTTTTTGATAATAATGGGGAATATGGAACAACCCACTGGTTATCTACTTCGATGGTGGTACCGTTACGCTTCTTTATTATTGCTGTTTTACCGCCATCTTCAGTAGATCTACTTCTATATTGTGGGTAACCATCATTGCCAGTAATTGTTTTGGGGTATTAAAAGTCGAGGATATTGCTTTGTGCACCTTCCTTTGGCCATGCATGGTGAATTTTCGTTCAGTGCACTGCAAGGTCCATGTATCATATTTTTTACAATAATATCATGTAACCCCTTATCGACATTTTTATCAGGTATTTCAGCGGAAATCACATCATCAATTTCGTTCGAAGTAATTTTTTTATGTAGCCAGATTAGTATATGTGCGTGTGGCAAACCTCGTTTTTGCCATTCCACTGAGTACAACCAGCATCGCACTGACCCAAACACTTCATGTTTTACAAGGTAGTTTATCAGTGATTTCAACTTTTGCCGGAAGACACGTGCCGTAATGTCATGCCTATGAACCGCCGATTGTCCTTGAAGTAAAAGCTGCAGTATCTCGTCCCAAGATTGATTACATGTAAATGTAATAAATAAATCTGGACGACCATAGAGACGAACATACGCAATAGCATCTTGAGCATATTCATGCATATGACGGGACTGCCAGCATATGACGAAGGTAAAATTGTTAATCTTCCAACGTTTGTGGTATTACCGTCATTTATAACTGCATCTCGCAAATGAATGTATTGTTCAGAGCGGAGCTTGGTCTGATTCAGGCGGATATATAGCAAACGTTCTGATTCAATTTTAGCATACATATCAACGACGAATTGGTGAAACAATTCACGGCATTTTAAAATATAATTTTCTTCATCCTGCCGAATCATTAGTCTATAGGAATAATAATGCATTGCACTGCATTTCTTATTCATTTCTTTGTTAGTGGCTGGATTCATCAATTTAATATTAAAGTGATAGCCGTCGGCTCCATCCCAAAAAATGATAGGATATTGTAGGGCATCGTAGCATCGATGAGTTTCAGCAATTCTTAACAACTGAGCGTTTCGCTTATGAAGAATAATATCTCGAGGTAAAAACTGATCACCGACCATAACGATTGCCACTTCGTCGATAGTCGGAGCATTGTATCTACGCACATGTTGGCCAGGAGGCGTTTTGTCAGCGGAAATAACAATTTTATGCGTATCAGTAGGCATCAAATCGATGGCTGTTTTGAACAGACGCACTAAATTATTATTTTCGTGGAAAAGATGTTGCAATTGGGAAACGATTGTCCTTTCAACGTTGGGAGAACTTTCGCAACGTGCATTCAATTCAGAATTTCTATCACTGATGAAGTACAATTGTAAAAATTTATGATTCTCGCCTGAGAATGGTAGAAGGGACCCTGATTTATGATAAATTTGCCCTTTACTTTGAAAGTAGACATAAATTGATCTGGATTTTCGATTTGGGCTCCAAACGACGTCATTTGGAAACATGAGTTGTATTGTCTGATTTTTGACAAAAAACGCTTAGATTCTGACGTAGTTCCAGTAAGGAAAGTCTTCAATGGCTCTGGTGGTGCAGCCAATAGAGGAAGTTTAACTTTTCCTGAGGCGGAACACATTCCCATTGTTTCACCATTGAATTTCAAGGCCTTGCAATAGGGACAAATTTTAGACATTGTCCCGATTTGAACACATCTACTCAAGCTATAATCATCGACTGGGTTGTACCTGAATGCCAGGCGATAACTTTCAGGTTGCTCTGATTCCTCGGCACGCTTTCTTTTCTTACTTTCTCTATCAGCAGCAAGCCTGCTTCCGCGTTGCTCTGGTAGTTCCTCGGCACGCTTTCTGTTCTTTCTTTCTCTATCAGCCTCAAGCCTGTTTCCTTGCTGTTCTTTTGATTCCTCGGCACGCTTTCTGTTCTTTCTTTCTCTATCAGCCTCAAGCCTGTTTCCTTGCTGTTCTTTTGATTCCTCGGCACGCTTTCTGTTCTTTCTTTCTCTATCAGCCTCAAGCCTGTTTCCCTACTGTTCTTTTGATTCCTCGGCACGCCTTCTTTTTTCACTTTCTCTTTTAGCAGCAAGTCTGCTTTCGCGTTGCTCTGGTAGTTCCTCGGCACGCTTTCTTTTCTGACTTTCTCTATCAGCAGCAAGTTTTTTGGCATAGACTCTTTGAGCATCTTCATCAGTCATTGTAAACTTAAACATTAATAGATTTCTACGTGAACATATGTCTTATATATCTTGAATGACGTCACCGTCAAAGCAAAAATGACGACAACTAATTTCATGACGTCAGCCGACACAGAAACATGACGTCACCTGATCCACAGACAGACAGACAGACAACTTATTTTTATATATATACTAGCTGTTGGGGTGGCGCTTCGCGCCACCCCAACACCTAGTTGGTGGGGCGCTTTGCGCCCCCCCAAGCCCCCCGCGCGCCTAAGTCGTTACGCGCCATATTAGTTACGCGCCATTGTAGTTGTGTCCCTGTGTCCCATTTGTGAATATAGATAGATTTATATATGTGTTTCAAACTACGTAAAAATTGCGAATATACAACATTCTTGGCTTTCCCATTGTCTGTCCATATACAAAGCCGTATGTACTAATAATGACGTCATATGCAAACGCTCTTTTTACAAACAAACAAACATGCATACACACAACTCGTTTTTATATAGATAGATAGATAGATAGATAGATACAATACAAATTAACTACGTAAAACTTGTGAATATACAACAGTCTTCGCTGTCCCATTGTCTGTGCGTATAAATAGATTGTCAGGTTTACCGACCCTCAAAGATGCAACATACAATTGTACATTGGTAAAGCAATCTGTATTAAGATCTATACCGCATTTTTCTAGTGATTGCCCTTGAGCTTTGTTGATGGTGGTTGCAAATGCTAATCGAATTGAGAATTGCAATCTTTTAATTGAAAAAGCAGATCCGTTGGAATCATGGGAATGCGAGGAATAAGAACAGCCTCACCCTCATAAGGCCCCTGTCAGATTGTGGCCTCTATTAGGTTTTCCATTGTTTTTTTTACGGCAAGTCGAGTGCCATTGCAAAGCTTTGGTGGGTTTATATTTCTTAAAAGTATTATTGGTACGCCTATTTTTAGTTGTAGCACGTGTGGTGGAAACCCTGAAAGATCTATGGAATTTAAAAATTCAGATGGATAATTAACCGCTTCATTTGGTTCCAAAACTGTGTCGACTGACTTGTAAAGGACTACCTGGTCTTGAATCTTGGTCAAAACAATATTGTTGATTTCGTGGACGTCTATATTTTTTGGGTGCGAGAATCGCTCTTTCACTTAGCCATTTATTATTTTTATAATTTTTTAGAATATTCGGAAATACTTTTTCAATCAATTCATTTTTGGACGTCACTAAATTACAGAAATCAGCAGGTAGTTGTATACGTCCTGAAATTGAGTCTACTGGGAGCTTTCCGTTTCCCATTGCCAGCAATTGATCTGAAAATGTTTGACCAGAGTCATCGTTTTGCAATCGGACACGCATATTTGTAGTTAATTTTAATGTTTTACGTGTGCCCATAAATTAGAATTTTTCAGGCAAGCATTCATTCGTCTGCAGGAGTTGATCTAGGTATTATAGGTAATGTTTGCCTGAAATCTCCCGCAAGCAATATTAAGGTGCTGCCAAAGGGTTTCGACTTCCCTCGCAAATCTTTCAAGCATTGATCCAGAGCCTCGAGCGATTTTTTGTGTGTCATTGTGCACTCATCCCAAATAATAAGTTTGCATTGCTGCAATACTTTACCCATCCCAGATGATTTGGAAATATTGCACGTGGGAGTTCTGTAGAATGCAAGTTCAGAGGCAATTTCAAAGCGAATGAGCAGTTCTTCCACCAGGCAGCAATGTTGCGGCTATTCCGGACGACGCAATTGCCAACGCTATATCATTTTTAGATCGAATTGATGCCAGAATCAGTTTTATCACAAACGTTTTACCAGTACCTCCTGGCGCATCCAAAAAGAAAATTTCTCCAACGTTGTTATCGACACAATGCATTATCGTATCATAAATGTCTTTTTGTTCCGACGTTAACTTGGAAATGTTATTTTGACACACGACAATAGATCACTCGTACTGTAACTTTGTTCACGATCCAATTCTACACATGTCGAAACAGCAGCGATACGGTTAGGTGAAGGCATTCCCAAACCCTGAAGAGGTTTGTTTGCCATACTTATGCACAAATCTTCTATAACAACTAAAGTGTAGTTATAAATTTCTGATGTAAAATCAAAAGTCATGTCTGACGTCTCTAACTGTTTTCGATGAAGTATATCTTCGGACATTTTTGACTTATATTTTTCCCATAAATCTGTAGGAGCTGATGGAGAGCAAGTTGTTAAAATGATGCCAAACAATGCGCGAATTTGACTTGGGGTTGACGTTTCGCACGCATCATTGATGCAGTTATCCAGTGTTGGTCATTCTCCAATAAATTCAGAGCTTGGCATGCACTACGGTAAGTGTCATGTATAGTACCATTTACAGTCCTCAAATATCAAAGGATGTCGGACCGGGTACATTCACCAAAAGCAGGCGTAGAAAGAAGCATTCATGTTGATTGGGGTGAACGGTGTAGAGTCTTCCTATCGTGGTATCTTTGAAGATGGTAGGTTGGCCGTCGACTGACTTACCCTGTTTTCGACGTTCAAATACTTTATTATTAGTATTCCACGTGTAATACGAAGGCACTTCAGTATACAGCAGTTTTTTTGCAAAAGAATCATTTTTGCAAAGCGAAAAAAAAGCTCTTAATGTTGTATCCGGTGGATTCAGGACTCTTTGTTGCACGTTGGTTTCCGTGAAATAAAACACGTTGACCATTCTGTAAATGTACCGCTAAGTGAACAACAGCTGGACTACGTTCATGTATCGGAATGAAAGAATTCGCCAAACAGCTTCATTACTGCTTATGTATCTTCCAGCCTGATATTCTACGATTTCATCGAAATCTTTGATTTCGGACTGCAAGCCAAAAACTGCCATGTCACTGCCTTTGTTGACGTATTTACATATGTATTTGATTGCCTTTACGGAATTACAGTATTCAACGTTTATGTGTGCATTAAATGTTTTTGATAATAAAGGGGAATATGGAACAACCCACTGGTTATCTACTTCGATGGTGGTACCGTTACGCTTCTTTATTATTGCTGTTTTACCGCCATCTTCAGTAGATCTTCTTCTATATTGTGGGTAACCATCATTGCCAGTAATTGTTTTGGGTACTAAAAGTCGAGGATATTGCTTTGTGCACCTTCCTTTGGCCATGCATGGTGAATTTTCGTTCAGTGCACCGCAAGGTCCATGTATCATATTTTTTACAATAATATCATGTAACCCCTTATCGACATTTTTATCAGGTATTCAGCGGAAATCACATCATCAATTTCGTTTGAAGTAATTTTTTTATGTAGCCAGATTAGTATATGTGCGTGTGGCAAACCTCGTTTTGCCATTCCACTGAGTACATCCAGCATCGCACTGACCCAAACACTTCATGTTTTACAAGGTAGTTTATCAGTGATTTCAACTTTTGCCGGAAGACACGTGCCGTAATGTCATGCCTATGAACCGCCGATTGTCCTTGAAGTAAAAGCTGCAGTATCTCGTCCAAGATTGATTACATGTAAATGTAATAAATAAATCTGGACGACCATAGAGACGAACATACGCAATAGCATCTTGAGCATATTCATGCATATGACGGGGACTGCCAGGCATATGACGAAGGTAAAATTGTTAATCTTCCAACGTTTGTGGTATTACCGTCATTTATAACTGCATCTCGCAAATGAATGTTTTGTTCAGAGCGGAGCTTGGTCTGATTCAGGCGGATATATAGCAAACGTTCTGATTCAATTTTAGCATACATATCCACGACAAATTGGTGAAACAATTCACGGCATTTTAAAATATAATTTTCTTCATCCTGCCGAATCATTAGTCTATAGGAATAATAATGCATTGCACTGCATTTCTTATTCATTTCTTTGTAGTGGCTGGATTCATCAATTTAATATTAAAGTGATAGCCGTCGGCTCCATCCCAAAAAATGATAGGATATTGTAGGGCATCGTAGCATCGATGAGTTTCAGCAATTCTTAACAGCTGAGCGTTTCGCTTATGTAGAATAATATCTCGAGGTAAAAACTGATCACCGACCATAACGATTGCCACTTCGTCGATAGTCGGAGCATTGTATCTACGCACATGTTGGCCAGGAGGCGTTTTGTCAGCGGAAATAACAATTTTATGAGTATCAGTAGGCATCAAATCGATGGCTGTTTTTGAACAGACGCACTAACTTATTATTTTCGTGGAAAAGATGTTGCAATTGGGAAACGATTGTCCTTTCAACGTTGGGAGAAATTTCGCAACGTGCATTCAATTCAGAATTTCTATCACTGATGAAGTACAATTGTAAAAATTTATGATTCTCGCCTGAGAATGGTAGAAGGGACCCTGCTTTATGATAAATTTGCCTTTTACTTTGAAAGTAGACATAATTGATCTGGATTTTCGATTTGGGCTCCAAACGACGTCATTTGGAAACATGAGTTGTATTGTCTGATTTTTGACAAAAAAACGCTTAGATTCTGACGTAGTTCCAGTAAGGAAAGTCTTCAATGGCTCTGGTGGTGCAGCCAATAGAGGAAGTTTAACTTTTCCTGAGGCGCAACACATTCCCATTGTTTCACCATTGAATTCAAGGCCTTGCAATAGGGACAAATTTTAGACATTGTCCCGATTTGAACACATCTACTCAAGCTATAATCATCGACTGGGTTGTACCTGAATGCCAGGCGATAACTTTCAGATTGCTCTGATTCCTCGGCACGCTTTCTTTTCTTACTTTCTCTATCAGCCTCAAGCCTGTTTCCCTGCTGTTCTTTGATTCCTCGGCACGCCTTCTTTTTTTACTTTCTCTTTCAGAAGCAAGTCTGGTTTCGCGTTGCTCTGGTAGTTCCTCGACACGCCTTCGTTGACGTAAATTGCACATTCTTAATCTGGCCATTTCTCTTTGAACCGCAAGCCTGATTTTGCTTTTTGGTAACATTCTATCTTTTTCAATGTTTTTCAATTTTTCAGTGTTCATTCTAACATTGATGTTAGAAAAAAAATTTTACGTGCCAAGCATGCAAACACTCCACAATTTATAATAAAACTCAAAATTATAAATATCTGTTATAAGGTTTTCGAATTACTTTAATCTATTGTCAAAATATATAGAAATATTTATGCAATTCTCAGTTTCTACATTTTTAGTTTCAGTTTGCTTTTCAGTTTAGTTTCATTTTTATATATATTTAAGATATAATCTGGCGTAACGGACAGACAACTTATTTTTATATATATAGATAGAAGATAGATTTTTATATATATAGATACAGTTTCTTCTTTAGTTTTTTTTCTTTTTTAGTTTTTTCTTTTTTTAGTTTCTTCTTTTTATTGATTTGTTTTCTTCAATTTCTCAATGTTCATTCTAACATTGACACTTGGAAAAATCTTTACGTGCCAAGCATGCTAAAGCTCCAACAATTTAAATTAAACCTCAAATTTGGGGTATCTGTTTTAAGGTTTTCGAATTACTTTAATCTATTGTCAAAATATATTGAATATTTGTGCAATTCCCAGTTTTTTTTTAGTTTTTTCTTTTTTTAGTTTTTAGCTTTTTAGTTTTTTTAGTTTTTTATCTTTTCTATTTTTTACGTTTTTTCTTTTTAGGTTTTTTCTTTTTTAATTTTTTTAATTTTTAATTTTTTTTTTTTAGTTTTTTCTCTTAGTTTTTTTTTAGTTTTTTACCATTTTTCTTTTCGAATTACTTTAATCTATTGTCAAAATATTTCGAAATATTTATGCAATTTCCAGTTTTTACATTCTAGTTTGTTTTCTTTTATATATATAGAAGATATAATCTGGCGTAACGGACAGACAACTTATTTTTATATATATAGAAGATATATATATATATATATATATATGTTTTTAACTACGTAAAACTTGCGAATATACAACATTCTTCACTGTCCATTGCCTGTGCATATAAATAGATTGTCAGGTTTGTGTCCTGGTGTCCCGGTCTGTAATTTCTCTTCGAACATTCCCTGTGTCCTGGTCGTCATTTATATATACCCCCTGTGCCCCCCGGCGTCCCCGTTGTAGTTGAGTCCCTGTACCCGGGTGTTATTTATATTCTCGGTCGTCATTGGTGTCCCGGTGTCCCGGTCTGTAATTTCATCTGT
>NW_027062881.1:0-73365 GCF_032884065.1 Artemia franciscana
GAAAGTTCAGCGTTGGAAATTTGCCCGCGCAAGGAAAATAGCCCCATGAAAACCCACCCCAAACACAAAATCCCCCCAAAATGTCTGTATACTTCCCAATTACAAATACTGTAATTAAACAATGGAAAAATTTGTAACTTAAAGATCCATACCCAGGGGCTGGGGGGGGGGTCATGGACTCACCGAAGGAATAATTTTATGACTAATCAACTATGTTGAGCAAAATGGCTATCTCAAAATTCTGATGAAAATGATTTTGGGGGGAACAGGACGTGGGTGGGGGGGGGGAACTAGTTGCCGTCAAATCTTCTTGGTAACACAAAAAGAGTAAAAGAACTTTTAACTTCCGATTAAATGAGCCCTCTACCGATATTCAAGGATCACTGGTTCGAAACGATGTTCATTAAAAAAGGTTCGGTACATCTAATAATACAATCTAACTAGTTTGTTTGAACGTACCGTTTTAAAAGCTTCGATAGGCTGACAGCTTCATCGTTTAACCAAGAGTGAAGAAACAAGCACAAACGAGAATGTAAAACAATGAGATAGTTTCGTAATAATTAATAGAATGTCATCTATGGTTTTTTGATCCTGAAAAGTTAGGGATAGCTTTATAATACCAACTAGATTATATAAGATACTAGCTGTTGGTGTGGCGCTTCGCGCCACAACAACATCTAGTTGGTGGGGCGCTTCGCACCCCCCCCCCCCTATATATATATATATATATATATATATATATATATATATATATATATATATATATATATATATATATATATATATATATATATATATATATATATATATATATATATATATATATATATATATATATATATATATATACTAGCTGTTGGGGTGGAACTTCGCGCCACCCCAACACCTAGTTGGTGGGGGCACTTCGTGGCTGTCCCATTGTCTGTGCATATAAATAGATTGGTTTACCGACTCTTGAACATGCAACATATAATTGTCCATGGGAAAAACAATCCGTATTCAGATCTATACTTCATGATTCTAATGATTGCCCTTGAGCTTTGTTGATGGTGATTTCTAATCGAATATTTCCTGTGTCGCCGTCGTCATTTATATATCCCCCTGTGCCCCCAGCGTCCCCGTTGTAGTTGTGTCCCTGTGTCCCGGTCGTCATTTATATTCCCTGTGTCCCGGTGTCCCAGTCGTCATTTTTGTCCCTGTGTCCCGGTCTGTATATACATTCGTTTTTGAATTTATTTATATATATATATATATATATATATATATATATATATATATATATATATATATATATATATATATATATATATATATATATATATATATATATATATATATATATATATATATATATATATAGATCTCATAACGATCCAACTTTAGTCGCATCTGGTTAAACCCGTGTCCCGGTGTCCCAGTCTGTACATACATTCATTTTTGAATTGGTCTTTTTTTAGTTTTTAGTTTTTTACCTTTTTTTAGTTTTTTTTTTAGTTATACCTCATGATTCTAATGATTGCCCTTGAACTTTGTTGATGGTGATTGCTAATCGAACATTCCCTGTGTCCCGGTCGTCATTTATATTCCCAGTATCCCGGTCGTCATTTGTGTCCCAGTGTCCCAGTCTGTAATTTCACTCTTAGCGTCCCGATCATCATTTATATTCCCTGTGTCCCGGTCGTCATTTGTGTCCCGGTCTGTAATTTATCTTTGAGTGTCCCGGTCGTCATTTATATCTTTCGGTCGTTATTTGTGTCCCAGTTCCCCAGTCTGTAATTTCTCTTTGAGTGTCCCGGTCGTCATTTATATTCCCTGTGTCCCGGCTTTTAGTTTTCTTTTTCTCCTTTATTTTTCAGTTTTTTTTCCTTTATTTAGTTTTTTTCTTTTTTCAGTTTTATATATATAGACTAGCTGTTGGGGTGGCGCTTCGCGCCACCCCAACAGCTAGTCTATATATATAAAAATAAGTTGTCTGTGGATGGATGGATGGATGGATGTGTCAGGTGACGTCACCTGAAAAAACTGGATCAGGTGACGTCAAAACTGAAAAAACTAAAAAAAGGCAAAAACTACAAAAAAAACTAAAAACTAATAAAAAAAATAAAAAAGATAAAAAACTAAAAAAACTATAAAGGTAAAAACCAATAAAAAACTAAAAAAAAACTGAAAAAACTAAAAAAAGGCAAAAACTACAAAAAAAACTAAAAACTAATAAAAAAAGTAAAAAAGCTAAAAAACTAAAAAAACTAAAAAAAGGTAAAAAACTAAAAAAAATAAAAAATAAAAAAAACTAAAAAAAAGGAAAAAACTGAAAAATAAGCTAAAATAAAGGTAAAAACCAATAAAAAACTAAAAAAAAAAGGAAAAAACTAATAAATGACGACACTCAAAGAGAAAAAAAAGGCAAAAACTACAAAAAAAACTAAAAACTAATAAAAAAAATAAAAAAGCTAAAAAACTAAAAAAACTAAAAAAAGGCAAAAACTACAAAAAAAACTAAAAACTAATAAAAAAGCTAAAAAACTAAAAAAACTAAAAAAAAGGCAAAAACTACAAAAAAACTAAAAACTAATAAAAAAAATAAAAAAGCTAAAAAACTAAAAAAAACTAAAAAAACTAAAAAAAGGTAAAAAACTAAAAAAACTAAAAACTAAAAAAAACTAAAAAAGGTAAAAACTAAAAGAACTAAAAAAGAAAAAAATAAATGACGACACTCAAAGAGAAAGCGACCAGGACAAAAGGAATGTTCGATTAGCAATCAACAAAGCACCGGGACACAGGGAGTATAAATGACGACCCGGGGGAAACAGGGGGATATAAATGACGACCGGGACAAAAAAACTAAAAAGAAAAAAAAACTAAAAACTAATAAAAAAACTAAAAAATCTAAAAATCTAAATAAGCTAAAAAAGAAAAAAAAAGGAAAAAAATAAAGGAGAAAAACAAAACTAAAAAACGAATGTATATACAGACCGGGACACCGGGATACAAATGACGACCGGGACCCGGGACACAGGGAATATAAATGACGACCGGGACACAGGGACACAACTCCGGTACACCGGGATACAAATGACGACCGGGACACAGGGAATATAAATGACGACCGGGACACAGGGACACAACTACAACGGGGACACCGGGGGAAACAGGGGGATATAAATGACGACCGGGACAAAAAAACTAAAAAGAAAAAAAAACTAAAAACTAATAAAAAAACTAAAAAATCTAAAAATCTAAATAAGCTAAAAAAGAAAAAAAAAGGAAAAAAATAAAGGAGAAAAACAAAACTAAAAAACGAATGTATATACAGACCGGGACACCGGGATACAAATGACGACCGGGACCCGGGACACAGGGAATATAAATGACGACCGGGACACAGGGACACAACTACAACGGGGACACCGGGGGAAACAGGGGGATGTAAATGACGACCGGGACACCGGGACAGGGAATGGTCGATTAGCAATCACCATCAACAAAGCTCAAGGGCAATCATTAGAATCATGAGGTATAGATCTGAATACAGATTGTTTTCCCATGGACCATTATATGTTGCATATTCAAGAGTCGGTAAACCTGACAATCTATTTATATGCAAAGACAATGGGATAGCAAAGAATGTTGTATATTCGCAAGTTTTACGTAGTTAAAACCATATATATATATCTATCTATATTCACAGGTGGGACATAGGGACACAACTACAATGGCGCGTAACTATTATGGCGCGTAACGACTTACGCGCGCGGGGGGGCTTGGGGGGGGCGCGAAGTGCCCCCACCAACTAGGTGTTGGGGTGGCGCGAAGCGCCACCCCAACAGCTAGTATATCTATAAATATAAAAATAAGTTGTCTGTGTGTGGATCTGTGGATCAGGTGACGTCATGTTTGTTCGCATATGACGTCTGAATTATTTCACACTAATACAAAAGAAGAAAAAAACTAAAAAAGGTAAAAACTACAAAAAAAAATTAAAAAGAAAAAAAAACTAAAAAAGCTAAAAAACTAAAAAAAACTAAAAAAAGGTAAAAATCTAATAACTAAAAAAAACTGAAAAAAATAAAAAAGGCAAAAACTACAAAAAAATAAAAACTAATAAAAAAACTAAAAAAGCTAAAAAACTAAAAAAACTAAAAAAACTAAAAAAAAGTTAAAAAACTAAAAAAAACTAAAAACTAAAAAAGAAAAAAACTAAAAAAAAGGAAAAAACTGAAAAATAAAAGAGAAAAAGAAAACTAAAAAAATATGAATAAATATATATAAAAATAAGTTGTTTGTGGGTTATGTCTGTCTGTCTGTCTGTCGAGTGACGTCGTGTTTGTCCGCATATGACGTCTGAATTATTTCACACTAATACAAAAGAAGAAAAAAAACTAAAAAAGGTAAAAACTACAAAAAAAACTAAAAAGAAAAAAAACTAAAAAAGCTAAAAAACCAAAAAAAACTAAAAAAAGGTAAAAAACTAAAAACTAAAAAAAAACTGAAAAAACTAAAAAAAGGCAAAAACTAAAAAAAAAACTAAAAACTAATAAAAAAACTAAAAAAGCTAAAAAACTAAAAAAACTAAAAAAACTAAAAAAAGGTAAAAAACAAAAAAAAAACTAAAAACTAAAAAAGAAAAAACTAAAAAAAAGGAAAAAACTGAAAAATAAGAGAAAAAGAAAACTAAAAAAATATTAATAAATATAAAAAATATAAATATAAATATAATATAAATTAGCAATCAACAAAGCACCGAGACACAAATGACGACCGGGACACAGGGAGTATAAATGACGACCAGGACATAAGTAAAAAAAAAACTAAAAAAACTAAAAAAATGGTAAAAACTACAAAAAAACTAAAAACTAATAAAAAAACTAAAAAATCTAAAAATCTAAATAAACTAAAAAAGAAAAAAAAGAAAAAAGGAAAAAAATAAAGGAGAAAAACAAAACTAAAAAACGAATGTATATACAGACCGGGACACCGGGATACAAATGACGACCGGGACACAGGGAATATAAATGACGACCGGGACACAGGGACATAACTACAAAGGGGACGCCGGGGTGCACAGGGGGATATATAAATGACGATGGCGACTCAGGGAATGGTCGATTAGCAATCACCATCAACAAAGCTCAAGGGCAATCATTAGAATCATGAGGTATAGATCTGAATACGGATTGTTTTCCCATGGACCATTATATGTTGCATGTTCAAGAGTCGGTAAACCTGACAATCTATTTATATGCACAGACAATGGGACAGCAAAGAATGTTGTATATTCGCAAGTTTTACGTAGTTAAAAACATATATATATATATATATATATATATATATATATATATATATATATATATATATATATATATATATATATATATATATATATATATATATATATATATATATATATATATATATATATATATCTATCTATATTCACAGGTGGGACATAGGGACACAACTACAATGGCGCGTAACTAATATGGCGCGTAACGACTTACGCGCGCGGGGGGGCTTGGGGGGGCGCGAAGCGCCCCCACCAACTAGGTGTTGGGGTGGCACGAAGCGCCACCCCAACAGCTAGTATATATATATATTCAAGTTGTATGTGTGTTATGTGTGTCGAATGACGTCAAATACTCATGTCGTCATAAAATTAGTTGTCGTCATGTTTGTTATGACGATGACGTCATTAAAGGTATTTTAGAAATTCGTTCAAAGACAAATTTTTAATTGTAAGAACATCGTGGACGGCAAAATGTTTAATAGTAAAATGACTGAAGAACCTACAATGGCAACAGCCGAGGAAGCTGCTCTAAGAGGACAATCAGCCCCCTCCAACCTCTCCCCCCCTAAAGACATGTGATCAATATTTTGAGACGACCATCAGATTTCGATTACTAAAATGTAGAATTTCACATTTTTGCCAGAAGATGGATCAAGGATGCGTGTTTTTTTTCCAGGGGTGACCGTATCGACTCGATGGTCCTAGAACATCACCAGAGGGCTCATTCTGACGAAAATTAAATTTTCTTGTGTCCTTTTTAAGTGACCAAAAAACACGCTTAATTTTTCTCCAAAGTCACCGGATCAACATTCGAAGATCCTCAACGTCCTGCTCTTTACGCTAAAGTTTCTTGCTGTTTTAAAAATAGAGTTAAGAGAAAGAGTCAAACTTTAGCTTGAAGAGCGGGGCGTTGAGGAGGAAAAGCCCCTTTCATATATGAAGTAATTTCTGTTCGTTTTAAGTTTTAATGTTGCTCCTTACTTTCATTTAAAAAAACTTATTTTTTTATTTAATCTTATTGACAAGTCAACAGTTTTAATCGGAAAGACATAATGCTTTTTAGGCATAATGCCTTAGGTTGAATAAAAATCCAACCTTTTTTCTACTTGCTGATGAACAACGCTATTAAGCCGAAACATGGGGTAAAATAAGTAAAAAGCAAGCAAATTTTGAAATTGTATTTTTCTGATTTTGCTTTCAAACTATTTGTGATAGACATCAGAAATTTTCTGTAATGGTTGTAGATTATAAAATCTACACATAATCCAAAATTATACTCTCTGGAACCAACTTCATACCTTCTAGCAAGAAAAATATTGAAAATTAAAAAAAAAATGTTCACCATCAAAAATAAAAATATAACAATTCTGCAAAGAAATTTTTTTTTAATCCTGGCAGAATGAACTAAAAAAAATCTACTGTCATTTCCCATCCACTAAATTTTTATTCAACAAACTAAAATAACTTGATTTCTTTTTTTGCATAATAGGTAAAGCATATACAGAAAAAGTGAAACCAACACTTGTTTTTTAACTCTAATTAAAAAAAAAAAAAAAATAGCTCAAAATCACTTAAATCGCAGAAGTTATTCATGATTTTCTATCATAGGAAAAACAGCATTGGCCACAAACTAAGATGATTAGCCTTAAACACAAATATATAGCCAAAAATATATTACTATATAAACTAAAGGTTATATGAAGGTTATATTTTATTGAAATTAACCTAGCTTCACTTCAATTCCTGGATTGAAGCATGCAGAGAATAAATCCACGGGGACAAGGCATTTTTTTTGTTAAATTGTAGCCGGACTTCAAAGCTCTGTATAAAAGACTATCAGAAATCAGAATTTAAAAAACCATTTTCTTTTAACTGAAAATAAGGAGCATTGTTAATACTGAAAATGAACAGAAATTATTACTTGTGTGAGGGGGATTGCTCTCTCTCAACACCTCGCTCTTTGCGCTAAAGTTTGAGGTCAGTCCCAATTATTTAAGAGTGACTATTGGAACACTATGTCAGTTAAATTAGAAGAATTAGACGCTTTTTTTAAGTATTAGAAACTAATCTAACTTAGTTTGTGTAATTTTTTTTATCTTTTAAAAAGAAGGGGATCCATTTCCTTTCTTCCTGAAAAACAGTGTTGCATCAGTACCGTTCGAACATTTCAAATTGTAGAAACTTGTAAAAACAAAGTCCTAGAAGAGAAGTTTTTGAGCCATTTTTGTGCATCATAAGATGTCAGGTGACAGATTAGTGCCGATTTATGCAATTCTTTGCTCCAACAGCAAAATTTCGACTCAAAAGACTAAAAAATGATTGTTCCGAGAGAGTCAATTAATTAGTTTAGAGCTACCAAGAAACTCTGCCGTAATGTCGTGTATACCACCCCACGACATTGAACCTGTAGATTTTTGACGCTTTAATTGCTGTTGTTTTTGTATGATTGTTCTTTTTATGTATTCTACATAGGCTACCCAAAACTTTGAGGTTTCTGACATCCCTGTCATAATATTTTTATTATGTCATAAATATTTTTTATGTCATAAATATTGTCAGAGTTGAAGTATTTTAGTATTGTCTGTATCATGAGCTTCATAAGTATTGTCCGAACCTAAATTTGACTTTGTAAATACAACACATTATATTCAATTCCCTTTTGGCTCTATCTGCTCAATAATTTGAATATGCATCCTGGAAAAAATTTAATCAAAGTCTTTAACTGCTTTGCATTTTAAACAGGACTTGCAACTCACGAAAATGTAGTAGGAGGCATGTAATATTCTGGCTTTTTATTAACACAAACTTTGAGGGGTTGTCTATTCTCAATTTTATTTCAATGACTTACCTTTAAACTTAGTTCCTCTAGTGTCTCCAGAGACACACAGCGTGGTGGTGAGTAGCCTCCAATCTTCCCTCATGTGAGGCACTGCATATTCGTCTTCCCATTCTCGAATGAGAATCCTCTGGAGGGTTCTTCTCTTACGTTCATACTTCCTACGGAGCGTCTTCTTTGGTCTTCCTCGGTGACAGGTGCCTTCTGGGTGCCAGTAGAGGAGAATTTTCGGAAGTCCGTGATCTGGTATGCGGAGGATGTGTCCAAGGTATCACCATCTACGTTGTCGTGCAAAGGTTGCGATATCTTGCTGGCCTGTGCGGGTACGGATTTTGTCGTTGCAGAAACGGTCACTCAAACTAATTCTAAGGATTCGGAAAAGACAGTTATTCTCAAATGCAGTAAGGCGTTTCTCCTGCTCCGTGCTTAGCTTAAGGCATTCCATAGTGTAACTCAGGACAGACAGTACATTGCTCTAGAACAACATGAGTTTAGACTTCAGCGAGTATACGGTGGATTTCCAGAATAGTAGAAATCTCTGAAATTTTGCGTTGGATCCTGGTAAGCAGGTATTGTCAATTTCAATGACAATACTTGAAAAAAATACTCAAAATGTGAGGAAGAGGCATTTGTCCCCCTGATTCCCCACTACTTATAGATAGATAGATAAATCAGCCCAATATAGGGCCATGAATATAAAAAGAAACAAACAACATAAAGTTTGATCGAATATTATTATAAAACAATAAGAAAATGCATTTGCTTAATACTTGGATAATAATACGGTCATGCGGTCTTAACGCGGTCAGGTATAGCCAACCAGAAAAAAGCACAAATATAGTAAGCTTACATTAGTCATGATAAAAAAAAAGAAACACTTGAATGAAACACTACATTTACGTAATGCTAGGATCTTTTTTTAGTGAAAAAATTTCCAGATACCGTGATTATTCTCCAAACAAACTGAGGTGACATGTCCAAAAGCAACTGGAAGCATCAATCAATTTTTTCCCAGTATCCCTTTCTAATCACACAGAGCCCCTGTCACCGGCTCAAGCCATGCACCAAATTATCCTCTTTAAATATTCACTTATATTTTAAGATAATTTGGGTATTCTTTTTACTGCTGGCAGTTATTAATTCGGTACTTATGTGTTGTAGCCACCACACTTATGTGCTTGGTCTGAGTAGATCTAGTTTCTTTCATTATTAGATAAAAAAAATTCTTTTCAGCTGAAAGTAAGGAGCAACATTAAAACTTGAAACAAACAAGAGTTACTACGTGAATTAAGGGGGTTGTCCCCTCCTCAACACCTCGCTCCTTAGGTTCAGCAACCATTGTATATCAAGAGTCATTGTTAAGTAGCTGGGACTATATTCAAACTTACGACAAAGAGCGAGGTGTTGAGGAGGAGGCAGCCCCCTTCATACACGTGATAAATTCTGTTCTTTTTAAGTTCTGATGTTGCTCCTTATTTTCAGTTTAAAAAAAACGTATTTTCTTATTTAGTTTCTTATCGTTTTTAAGTAATGCCAGGAAATATTACCCCAGCACCATGAAAAATCCCCCCCCCGAGAAAATATTCTCTAGACAATTCAATCCTGGGGAAAATTTACCGCGGAAACTTACCCTTAATAACTGCACGCGTAAAATTGAGAATTCAATTTTGAATTGAGGAGAAATCAAGACGTATAAAAGGAATGTTGCATAGGAATTCTGGCAAATACCCCCAGTGTGTGATCAGAGGCGTCATTTGGGCCAAATGGGGTGGGCATGAACTCCATCTGCCCCCCCCCCCTGATTCACTTCGTGTCGCGTAAGAAAGATGCGGGTTTTGGCAGCACATCGATTTAATATTCTAAATAAAAATGCATTTTCAGCACCCGTGTGTTGTATGAAAATGTACTGTAACCGGATGTGGAACTCAGCCACACTGACCTCTAAGATTAATTGTAACAACGAAGAATACAAGCAACGAGTTTAAGTAATTACACTGAAAGTGAAAAATTCAACCAGACTACAGGCTGGCATTCCTCAGCGAGAAACTTTCTTATTTGAGTAAATAATACGTCGGTGAAAGTATCTTCATTTACATGCTGAGGGTTGTAACCAAATTCTCGATTTTCTTTCAGCAGAAATCTTCCAGATCAAATATATTTACAAAAAGGAAAAACATAACAAGATAATAAAATATTACAACATTTAAGGTAACAAGGGGAACCGCCGAGGTTTCATCTTTGCAAAATCGTCAACAAGCTGGTCGTAGACCAAATTTTTTACTAAATACTTCTCTGCAAATATCAAAAGTAGCTGACTGAGACGATCATCTCCTGCTGTAGACCGCAGGTAGTATTTCTAGGCTAGAAAACAAACGCTCATTGTTCCCTGTTGTCACAAGAAGTGTGGCAGCAATACGAAGTACTTTAATTACTTCTGAGTAGGCCACTGGTAATGCCTGAAGATGGTCGACATTGTCTAGGAAGTTTTCAGGCTTTTTCTCCTCATCGAGCAAGAAACGCTTGGCAATACCAGCTTGAGTTTCGAGAAGAATGTCGTCGATATCCAGCTCGCCATAAAGAGCAGAGAAATGCTTGAGCAGCTCTGTGTCCATAAACGTGGTTGAGCTTGGATCCAAGGCTTCGAGTGTAATCAGCACTGGCAAGTTATCTCTGAACCTTCTGTCAAATTCTAATTCACTTCATTTCATCCGCCACAGTAGCAGTCCGATTTCCAGATTCGATGAAATTCTTTCGTAGCGTCAAAGTTGTCACAAATTGTTTCAGATGCTGGGTGATCTTTTGAGTTCTTCAAGGTCGTCCTTTCTGACCAACAGAGGAGGGTCTAGTCAAGGGCTCATTCACAGCAGGTACTTCGAGTTCTGTCGCAAACTCTTGAGCCTTCTCGAAAAGCGATACAAATCAAGCGTCTGAACGCAGGTCGGTGAGTTCGCTTCTTGTGGTCTGAATCAGCGTGCGCGATTGAGAAATAACCAAGTTAACAGCCTGGAGCTGCTGAGACAGCGAGTTCGTCACTCAAATAATTGCTTCTATGTAGTGCAATTGGAAGATAACAAGGAACGATTCCATCTTCTTCTGGAGCCCGGCTGCCTCTGCCCATACTTTGCCGTCAGCTCCCTCGCCTACAGCAGACAGTACAGCTAAAATGCATTCATATCAGAGTTTAACCTTTGATATAGATCGATACCAGTAAGACCATCGTGTGGCAGCACTTCTTTCCAGCTCCAGAATTTTCAGTTTGGCAGCTTTCTGGGCCTGAACAAACAACTGACGCCGAGTGTTGCTGTTGGAAATGAATGTGTATAGAGTCTGGACCAGTGATAAAAAAGAACCAACAGTGCCGACAGATTCAGCGCAGCTCGCAATGACCAAATTTAGCTTATGTGCGTGGCAATGAATATAGAATGCCTGTGGTGATTTTGCTCTGAAAAGAGCTTGAACACCGGAGAATGGTCCGCTCATTACGCTTGCTTCGTCGTAGCACTGCACGACAAAGTAGTTCCAATCGACTCAAATTCTTGTCATTGTGTCATAAATGAAATTTGCTAGACTTTCAGCATCCAGGCTCTTTATGTGATAGCATCCGATCGGTCTTTCTTTTACTTTTCCTTCGTCGAAGTACCTAAGAAGAATGGCGAGCTGCTCTTTCTTCGAGTTGACCTTTGTTTCGTCGACCAGAACGACAAAGTATTTGGCGCTTTCCAATTCTTGCACTATCGTACGCTGCAAGCTAAGACACGATATCAATCAAAACATCAAACTTCATTAAGATCCGATCACTCCTTCGTAAGTTAAAAATACTACATTTTTAATTTTTCAAAATTAACCCCCCAACTCCCCCAAAGAGAGTCGATCCGTTCCGGTTATGTCAATCACATATCTATCCTGATATCTATAATCTGGTCTGGTTCCTGATACGCCTGCCAAATTTCATCGCCCTAGCTGACCTGGAAGTTCCTAAAGTAGCAAAACCAGGACAGACCAACAGAATTTGCGATTGCTATATGTCACTTGGTAGATACCAAGTGCCATAAAAACACGGAAAACCCTTTTCCGCCCAAATTCAGTTATTTTAGTCCGCAAACCTGTGAGTGGCACAGAAAATTGAAACCCAAACTTGCTCTTACTCGCTGAACCAGTTCACATGGTGACGGTTTCTGTTTCTTAATCCATCTACTCAGAGAAGATTACCTCTTTCTCCTTCTCCAAGGCTGCCAATTTCCGCTTTGGAGCTCCTGACAAACTCATGATAACAAATAAATAAGATAATGAATCAACAAGATCACAAACAATTCTGTCACTCCAATCCCAATCCTTAGGATGACTTTATACTAACTAATGCTAATGTCTATTAATACCTTAGGTCAATAGGCTTAATGGTGTAAAGTCTTCTACTCCTCTCTGTAAAGTGTAACTTTCTCTGTGATGTTCTTTAGAGTCTTATTGTAGCGTTGGCCTACAATCTGGGGTTTGACCGGTAGAGGATATCAAGCGTCTCTAACTTTTATAAGGTTTATTTGTCAAGTATAAAAATGTTTATTTACACATATGATACAGTAAATGTACATAAGACGAGGACAAAAACAGAATAAGAACTGACTCGAGTAATCTAAAACGGTGGCTTAAATTCACTAAAACAAGCAAATATTTGCAAATATTCAGAATTTATAATATTAATATAATCATCTAGAAAATAGACATTTGACAGAACTTGAGAATTTAATTATGTATCTAACCTACTTTCAAAGTTTACAATGGTTAATACCAAATAGCGTAATTATTATGCCCGGCAAAGGGCCCTTTGTGGTGGACGCTTGGACCCCTGGAAAATCTGGGGTGGGCATTTCCCCCCCCCCCTGCCCCCCCTGCCCCCCCCCCCCCCCCCCAAATGGCACCTTTGTGTGTGATGTCTTCTGATAAGTTCACCTCCAGGAAATTTTTCTTCCCATGGAAAATTCCATTTTGGAAAAACCCCGAGGAAAATTTTTTTACCACCCCCCCCCGAAAATAAATACATACTCCCCAATAAAAAATATTATGTGTAAGCAATGGGAAAATTTTATAGGTTAAATACCTTTCCCACGAGGTTCGATGGGGTGGGAGGGTCATGTTATTTTCAAAGGTATATTTATTGGCCTTTCAACAGTGATGAATAAAATGGCTATCACACAATTTCGATCAGACGATTTTGGGAGAATGGAGGATCAAGCCAATTTCTGTTCGAATGAGTTATCTCACGGAGTTTTAGGGTCAATGGGCTGATACAATCACCCCTGAAAAAAAAGAAGAAAAACACGCATCCATGACATTTCTTCTGGCAAAAATACAAAATTTTGCATTTTTGCAGATATGAGCTTGAAACCTCTACAGTAGGGTTCTTTGATACACTGAATTGATGGTGTGATTTTGCTTTAGGTTCTTTGACTTTTAGGGTTATTTCCTCCATTTTTCGAAAATCAGGCCAATTTTCTCAGGATCGTGGCCTTTGATGGGTAAAACAATACTTAATGAAACTTATATATTTGAAATCAGCATAATAATCCAATTATTTTGGTATATCTATGGGCATCAAAATTCCGTTTCTTAGAATTTCGGTTACTATTGAGCCGGATCGTTCCTGGCTTAAAATTTGTCATCACGAACTGTTTGATTTCAGTATGTACTCGGTGATAATATCCAAAACTCCAATGTAGGTATATTTTAATTACATATTTTATTAATAGAGTTGGTATTTTGGTTAGGTTAGGTTGGAAGCCATTTAAATACCTTTAATGTAATAAGTTTAGGGCGGCCTGATTTCCATAATTTCCTGTTTTAGTTTCAATAATCGTGTTACTTAATGGCATATTTTCATCACATATAGGTATATTTCATTAGGATTAATCTAACTTCGCTTATTGAGTGGGGTGGCTGTAATGCTGAGTACCTGGACTTCAATTGTTGAGTGTAGTGGAAATACTACATAATGACCATCTATTCTGAAAATTTTGCCACGCTAAGGAAAAGTAGTTGTGAAATTTTACATACCACGCAAATCGTAATATGTCGACATCACCATCCACGTGCGTAGACAGTGGTAACTTACGACAACTTCTACTTCCTTGCATGAATGACGTTGAACCGCTTTGTAAATTATGATTGATGACTGATTACCAGCCGTTACTAATGATAGGACTGAGATGATCAACCAATACCAATAAAAGCTATGCTGCAAATTAAGACTGTGATTTCAGGGTGCTTTCAGTCACTAAATACTACTTAAAAATCCCAGTGAGTAATACCCTAAGCTGCTCCTTAAATTTGCTAAAAGCGATCATTTGACAGCTTACATACATACAGTGTGTTGATTTAGTGCAAAATATCCCAAAATATTCCCTATAAGCTTCACTGTAATGCTATTTTCTTATTGTAGAACTTGAATCAAACATCTCCCCTTTTCCCAATGACAAATCTTGTTACTAATTAATGGGCAAATTGCATAGCCTTCAAGCTTCGCCCCAAAGGGTGTGGTAGCTAATGTTAGCCCCAGAGGCATAGATATTTAATCTTCAAACTATGTTGAACAAAATGGCTCAAAATTTGATTGGATTTCTTTGATGGAGGTGATGGCAAACAGGGGCATGGGAGGATGGTTGCCTTCCTATTATTTTAGACTCAGGCACAGAAACTTTTAATTTCCATTTAATGAGTCCCCACCAAAGTTTCTAAGACAGTTTCTTCCATACGAAGTGGCTTGTTGAAAAAAAAAAAAAAAATCAGTCTTAGCCCTTAGTTCTTTACGTAGGCAGCGCTATTCGGCTGCATAAGGTTTACATGCTTTTTATTTTAATTTTACTTCGTAAAACTTAGCAGAAATTGTTTGCGTTTTTCTCGCTGAGAAGGGTGAAGCACAGAATATTCCTTGGGGGAATGAGGGATGAGCCAACACCTAAGAAAAATTATCTTAATTGTATTATTTTAAATATGTTATTTAATTATTTATCTTAACCCTTTAAAATATAATTTCAGGGTAAACCCTTCTTTGGTACATGCCAAGGGTCATCCATGCTACACCACTCAGTATTAGACGGTTCGTTGTAACGAACTGCAGTAAGGAGCGACCCGGCTCAATAATGACCGAAACTCTAAAAAACAGAATCTGCAAAATCCTATCTGCAAAAATGTGGAATTTTGTATTTTTGGCAAGATGTAATATCACGAATGTGGGTTCATTTGTTGTTGTTTTTTCCCAGGGGTGATCGTATCAACCCTGTGGTACTAGACTGTGGTAAGAGGGCTCATTCTAATGGAAATTGAAATTTCTAGTACCATTTTTAAGTGACCGAAAAAATTGGAAGACGACTAGGTCCCCCCCCACACTCGTTTTTACAAAAGTCACCGGATCAAAATTTTGAAAAAATCCTGAATGCTACCCTATACGGAAATATTTTGTTCTTTTTCATAACTTAATATTTTCAGGTTCAATTTAGTTTCTCAAATCAAATTTGGTTCTCAAGCTACTTTTTTTTCTTTTTTTTTTTAAATTCAATTATTCTCTTTCTCATTCGTACAGAGTACTAGGGGACCGAGATTCATTCTGTGAGAAGAAAGTCATTTTTAAAATCTATTTTGGCAAAAACAACATCTTTTTTTATTTTATTCCCTGTAGAAAGTAAAAATATTAAGACATTATCAAAAAATTTTTCCCTCAAAACTAAGGCCTTAAATCAACTTTTCCAAAGTTGTGACCTACCTGGTCGTTCTCATTACACCGGAAATTAGTAGTATGGTAATTTTCAGGATAAATTATAGGTCGTTTCTGAAAAAAAGGACAAGAAAAAGAAATAAACATAGATATATACAAAGTGTTTGTAACTCTCTTCCATGTAACTCCCCTCCCCCTTGACCCCCCCCATCTAAGAAAAAACTTTGAAAAGATCTTTATGCTTCCCAACAACCAACACTATGTGTAAACAATGGACAAAATTCATAGCTTGCAGCCCTTCCCCGGGGACTGTGGGTGATTAATTTGTCCTCAAATATATAGCCAATAGATTTTTCGACTATGCTGAACAAAATGGCTATCTCAAAATTTTGATCCGGTGACTCTTGTAAAAAAACGACTGTGGGAGAGGACCTAGTCGTCTTCCAATTTTTTCGGTCACTTAAAAAGTGTACTAGAAATCTCAATTTCCATTAGAATGAGCCCTCTTTCCTCATTCTAGTACCACAGGGTTGATACAATCACCCCTGTGAAAAAACAACAACAAATGAACTCACATTCGTGATATTACTTCTTGCCAAAAATACAAAATTCCACATTTTTGCAAATAGGATTTTTCAGAATCCGTTTTTTAGAGCTTCGGTCATGATTGAGCCGGTCGCTCCTTACTGCAGTTCGTTACAACGAACCGTCTAATACTGAGTGATATAGCATGGATGACTTTCGGCATATACCAAAGAAGGGTTGTATGTAAGGGGGAATTTTATGCCTCTTGGAGAACATAGGAAATATTTAGGGAAAAATAGACTGAGCAATGGTCCTAACAGTTGCCATATGTAAAAAGAAATGGATGAGTCTTTGTATCATATTTTGGGGGATTGTAGGGACTGGACGGAGTTGCGCTTGGAAATATTTGGTAGGGGAGAGGGATTGTATTTTATAAATATTGAGAAGTAGGTGCTATTTAAGTATAAATAATACTGGAAAGTTCATCCTGGTAGGTATGAGGTATCGTGATAATTTTTTAAATAATTAGTTATAGTGTCTTTTCAGTCTATGCTTTGTTGCTGTATTTTTTCGCTTGTTTTGTGTATGTCACCATGGCCCAATTGGGCTTTTGTGTGAATAAATCTATCTATCTATCTATCAAAACACTGAATTTCATGTCTGTAATTCCCTTCACAAGCAAAGCCCAGTCTCCTGTGCAGCATGATATAGCTGATAACAATAGAAACAGAGAATGGGTTGGTGCCACTGATACGTACAAACAAAATTTCTAATGACGATGACGTCATTAAAAGTATTTAAGAAAATCGTTAAAAGACAAATTTTTAATTGTAAGAAGATCGTGGACGGAAAAATGTTTAATTGTAAAATGACTGAAGAACCTACAATGGCAACAGCCGAAGAAGCTGCTCAAAGAGTCTATGCCAAAAAACTTGCAGCTGATAGAGAAAGTAAGAAAAGAAAGCGTGCTGAGGAATTACAAGAACAGCAAGAAAACAGGCTTGCGGCTAAAGAACGCAAAACCGCGCATTTAGATGAAAATCCACCTGGGCAGCGACAGTCAAAACATATCAAAACTGAAAATGATAGCGATGATGATTGGGTTTGGGATTTTGACTTGGATAAGGTCATCAATGCCTACCAGATTTTAGTTAAAAAAAAAAAAACAAAGGTTCGGCGATATGTATTTCAAAGTGACGCTGAAAAATAAAGAAGCAAAAAAGAAAACTGAAAAAAGCAAAAAGGTAAAAAATTCAAAAAAACTAAAAAGAAAAAACACTCAAAGAGAAATTACAGACCGGGACACAAATGACAACCGGGACAGAGGGAATATAACTGACAACCGGGACACTAAAAGAGAAATTACAGACTGGGATACTGGGACACGAATGACGACCGGGACACAGGGAATATAAATGACGACCAGGACACAGGTATTTAAGAAAATCGTTAAAAGACAAATTTTTAATTGTAAGAAGATCGTTGAAAGAGAAATTTCTAATTGTAAAATGATTGAAGAACCTACAATGGCAACACCCGAGGAAGCTGCTCAAAACGAATGTATTCAAGCCGAAGAAGCTGAGTTGATAAAGCGTTATGTTTCAGGTTCTAGGTCCGAGAGGCTCCAGGTTTGAACCTTGGCTTTAGCGTTAATACAAAAGAAGAAAAAAAACTAAAAAAGGTAAAAACTACAAAAAAAACTAAAAAGAAAAAAAAACTAATAAAAAAACTAAAAAACTAAAAACTGAAAAATAAAAAAAAACTAAAAAAAGGAATAAAACTGAAAAATAAAGGAGAAAAAGAAAACTTAAAGCCGGGACACAGGGAATATAAATGACGACCGGGACACTCAAAGAGAAATTACAGACTGGGACACTGGGACACAAATAATGACCGGGAGATATAAATGACGACCGGGACACTCAAAGATAAATTACAAACCGGGACACCGGGACACAAATGACGACCGGGACACAGGGAATATAAATGACGAACGGGACGCTCAAAGAGAAATTACAGACTGGGACACCGGGACACAAATAACGACCAGGACACAGGGAATATAAATTACGACCGGGACACTGGGACACAAATGACGACCAGGATACTGGGAATGTAAATGTCGAACGGGACACAGGGAATGTTTGATAAGCAATCACCATCAACAAAGCTCAAGGGCAATCTTTAGAATAATGAGGTATAGATCTGAATACGGATTGTTTTTCCCATGGACAATTTTATGTTGCATGTTCAAGAGTCGGTAAACCTGACAATCTATTTATATACACAGACAATGGGACACCGAAGAATGTTTTATATTCGCAAGTTTTACGTAGTTAAAAACATATATATATATATATATATATATATATATATATATATATATATATATATATATATATATATATATATATATATATATATATATATGTATATATATATATATATATATATATATATATATATATATATATATATATATATATATATATATATATATATATATATATATATATCTATAACGAAAAGAGAAATCTTTTCTCTTTTATCTATATTCACAGGTGGGACACAGGGACACAACTACAATGGCACGTAACTAATATGGCGCGTAACGACTTACGCGTGCGGGGGGGGGGCTTTGGGGTGCGCGAAGTGCCCCCACCAACTAGGTGCTGGGGTGGCACGAAGCGCCACCCCAACAGCTAGTTTGTTATAAAAATATACATGTTTTCTTTAAAATCATTTTATTCTATTCTCAGCACGTATTTCGTACAAAATGCATATGCAAAGATGAATGTAAAGCAAGTAGCGCTGACGTTGTGTGAAATACCACTAATTTCAGTCATAATTTTTAACATGTTTAGGTCAGTTATTTTTTTTACACTGGTTAAACGAAATGTTTGGTAAAGTGAAAATAGTGAAAAGTCAGCATAGTATTGTACATAGAGGCAGTCATACATTTGTGGGTTACCAATAACATAACTAATAACACTAATAATACTAATAACATAACATAACCTTATGAATCCAAAACATAAGGAATAAGACGGTATCAGTACTCATTAGGCATTTCAATGACAAATAAGAAATCGGAGATGTAATTAAATACTGGAAATAAAACACTGAAATGATATCTGAACCGGATAACCTCTAATCAATTTCCCTGGTAGAACTACAGCCGATTTTGCCTATTTAGTTATAGTGCGAATATCATTATAAAAAGCACTAAGTCTTATTTGTTTTTCAATGCTTTCTTATTCAATTAGGAAATTATATTCACTCTATATATACCTACCTATTCTTCAATGATTCCATTTCACTCCTATTTGCAAATGTAGAGGGAATATTAGTTTGCGCTTATGAAAGTCTTAAAATAACATAATCTAATCTTGAACTGATAGATTTTAGGAAGTAAAAGTATGTTGAATATAATGGGGGAAACTGATATGACCAAATGTGGTGAAAAAGAAAACACAGGACATTTTTTAACTCTGTAATTAACTAAGTTCCAACTTTCATTTGATGATAAGGTTTCAAAGGAAATAAGGTTTCATGTTTAGAAAAATATGAATGTGGAACATGCTATGAAGTGTAAGAGATCCCTAATTTTCTCGTATTCCTCAGGCTGAAAAATGAGCATAGATTAATTTAAAAAATATATTTGCTCAAAGTAAAGTATAAATTTGACACTTAAAACATGCTATTTAAGAAATTGGTTAGAAAAAACAGAAAAATAAAATCAATCTTCAGTTTTGTATATCTTGTAAAATTTATGTGGTGCAACAAAACACCTTTTGACTCACCAAAACTGTCATTTTGATAAGAACAGAAATATAGTCATTCTAAAAGAACCTAATTCTTATTTCAAAGCCCAGTAAACTTAAATTTTAAAAATTAGGAATGACTATGACCTTCAAAAATAAACAGCAAAGACTGACATGACTCTGAAATTTAATATAAGATGTTAGAAGAACGTCACATAGAGTCCCTATATGTATATAAACTATAAAGATACTAGAATTACAAACTTGAAATTATCTAGTTTCTGATGAATTTCTGTAGAAAATTAAATTTTTGCCTCCACTGTTATTACCTTCTTCTTCAAATGCAAGCAAGAACACCTTTTTTTTTATTAGAATATTGTTCGGTAATAAAAATTAGAGGATTTTTACAAACTTTTCTAGCCTGGCTGGATGAATAAATGAGAATATCTTGAAGATTTTGATATGTAAATTATTTTTCAATTCTCTCCTCTTTATTAGTTAGAGAGTCTATCTTAATTAGGTTAAGAGTCAAAGCCGATGGACGAATTATTATTTTTGGTGCAATTTATATCCCTCCAGAGTCGAGTTGGTACAACGAGGAGGATACGTGGTGTATCTTAGCGGATGAAAAACGTAAATTTTCTGTGAAGTTTCCTTGTGATTCGTTCTGTCTTATGGGGGACTTTAATGGTTATGTTGGGGTTATTCCAGAAGTTTTTATGTCACCTCATGCCTGTAGGGATGAGGCTGCTTGGGAGGCTTAGAATGATTTATTAATTTGTCTCCCTCCGCTTGCAAGTATGGATCATACTAGACGAAAGAATACTTGGGGCCGTAAAATTTAGGATTTTTGTGGTAAGGAAAAAACTGTTATTTTGAATGGAAGAGTCGGAATGCATGGAGGTGTGGGAAATTTCAATTGTTTCTTCTGGGGCGTCTCCAAGCGTGATTTATTATATTTTGGTGAACTTTCCTCTTTGGCGTCTATGTGCGGATTTCGGGGTGATGGTAGTGGTAGGTTTGGATTACTTGCCTATTAGGGTTACTTTTGAGTGGGTTAGTTCTAAGAAACTAGCGACTAATAGTGATAGGAAGAAAAAACGCAGGGAAACTAAGGATTTAGGGATTAGAAAGGCACTGAAAGTAACAGGAGAGAAAGAAAAAAATTTCGGAGTATAATGACGAGTGAAGAAGTTCAGCATGAACTAGAAAAATGTTTGGTTTTGCTAGATGTATTAGTAAATGATGTTGTATATGAGGTAGGTTAAAAGTTAAATTGCAGAATTACTTCTCCCACGGTTTATAATGATGCAACGCCTCCAGCTCAGTGCCAACTTTCTTCGCGCTGTATAAAGAAAGGTACTGATTTGTCGATATTACGCTATGCAGACGACATTTTTAATATTAGTAGGACTATCAGTGGGCCAGAAAAATGTTTTTTGGAGATATGTAAAAACTACAGTGATATTGGACTTTCCCTAAATGCTGAAAAATGTGATCTTTTGATTTTTAATGAAATAGATACGACTAGATCAGATAATATATCTATAGATCTGAATGGTACAGAAGTAAAGCCTTGTGTTAAGTTGAAATATCGTCGCCTTCCTATTAGAAAAAATCTGAAGAAAAATACGCTATTGATGCTAGAAAGTATGGAAACGAAAATCTGTCGTGCATAAGGTACAATTGTTAGTTCTCAGTTTCATTTGAATAGAGCCCATCTTGCGAGGATTTACAATAGTGTCGTCCTGCCACATGTTCTGTATTTAGTACCGTTTTACCCTATATTTAGTGAATCTGTCCATCTTAGGACGAAACGTGTTTTCTTCAAATTTGCGAAGTTTCTGTTGTGAGTTTCTCCGTGGACCTGCAACTCCTATTTGCTGAAAAAATATAGCTTGTTTGACCCGTGTGCTAAGTTAGCTGAGCTGAATGTACACGTGTGCAATAAACAAACCGGTCTTGAATAGCAAAATGTTGTTTTTTGACGTGGAATTATTTTTGTTTGTATTTTAGAATGTAATTATGATATGTTGTTTCTTTCTTCTTTTTTTCTTTTTTTTTCAATGTGCTCCATCACTTCATTATTTTGTATGATGGGTTATAAATAAATACATACATACACACAATTAGGAATGATTTTAAGAATGGATTTATTTATGATGATTGTGATAGAAATCGCCAGGAAGTTTTAAAGCATAGGTAGTTGGGAAAATACTAGAATTTACACAGATTATAAGTTGATTCGGAATAAGTATAAGAAAATGTTGAAGATTAAGAAAAAAGAGCATGAAATTAGGGCAGGAGAGAAACTGAAAAAAGATTATAGAGAAGGAGATATTAGGACCTTATGGCGTTTAGTTAATAATTCTATAAGAGGAATTGAGGTTTGTGATAGCATTCCAGAAGTAGATTCTTGGCCTACATATTTAGAGGAGAGAGAAAATGATGTGATTAGGGACCAAAGAGGAACTAGTTTAAGTATGGATCTGGTATCTGCAGTACGCGATGTGGTTGATAGGCCAATGCAAGAATGTGATTACGATTTTGTTGCTCCTATCCAAGTAAGGGAAATTTGGGATATAATGATAGGAATTAGAGGCGGGTCTGCTCCAGGTATTGATGGAATACTAATCACACTTTGCAATTTGGGACGGGTGTGGCTGCTGCCTGTTTTAGCAGGGATGTTTTCCGGTATATTGAACAGTGCAAAATAGTGTGATTAGTATCACGGTATATTGAACTAGTGCCGTTATTTAAAAAGTGGGATATATTAGACCATGGGAATTGTAAGGGTATAAGCCTAAGTAATGTGCTTAGTAAGGATTTTGCAAAGATACTATGTCGTAGGATAGATAGTTGGAAAGACCGAACTAAAATTTTATCAGATTCACAGGCAGAGATCAGAAAAGGCTATAGTCCTTTAAATCAGATTTTATTAGGGATGATTAGGAAACAGGTTAGGAGAAAAGAGGGCAGGCTATTTGTGTATTTTTGGATTTAAAAGGGGCTTTCGATAGAGTGAAGGTAGGACACTGGACTACGGAGATGAATTTCAGTACTTAGGTTGTATGCTTTCGTCAGATGGGAAATGGAAGAACCATCTCAAGATGGTGGAAGGTAAGGGAGATAGACTATTAGGATTGTTAAGTAAAAGTATTATTAAGAAATTAGGGATGAAGGACTACTAAGGTATGTTTTTAATGCTAGGGTTGGATCGGCTTTGCATTACGGGGCGGACCTTTGGGGGTTTAATAAGGGGTTAAATTTAGGAAGAATGCAGTTGAGATTTTTTAAGCGCATGTTAGGCCTTTACAATAAGTTTAATGGGTTAGTACTGTGAGGGGATATAGGAATAAAGTCTATGAGACAGAGTAAGTTAATTAGCATGGTCAAATATTGGGAAAGGTATTCATCGTTAGAAGATAGTAGGCTAGTTAAACCAGATTTTTAATGATGCTTCAAGATAGGAGGAAGGATTCGTGGCCAAATCAGGTGAAGAGTATATTAGACTGTGCAGGGCTAGGTAATTCCTAGGATGAGGGAAAGGGGATAGGAGAGATGGTAGGGACTTTATCTAGGTTAGTTGCTACTAGGCTAGAATCTCAGGAATTTCAGGTTCGGCAAGCGGAAAAGGCCACCTCGCCATCCCTTGGGATTCATGCGGAGGTCAAGGAGAGCTTGGGCAGAGAAACCTACCTAAAATGGGATTGGCTCCGGATAATTTGAATTGAGTAATGTATGTGAGGGGAAATTTTATGCCTCTTGGAGAACGTAGGCAATATTTAGGGAGAAATAAATTGAGCGATGGTCCTCACAGTTGCCCTATGCAAAAAGAGATGGACGAGTCTTTGTATCCTTTTATAGGGGATTGTAGGGACTGGAGGGAGTTGCGCTTTGAAATATTTGGTAGGGAGGTCGGGGGAGAGATTGGAGGGAGATATTTGTAAATTTTGAGAAGTAGGTATTATTTAAGTATAAATAATACTGGGAAGTTCGTCTGGGTAGGTCTGAGGTATCGTGATATTTTTTTTCAATAATTAGTTTCAGTGTCTTTTCACTCTAAGTTTTGTTGCTGTATTTTTTCGCTTGTTTTTTGTATGTCACCATGGCCCAACTGGGCTTTTGTGTGAACAAATCTATCTATCTATCAAAAACACCGAATTTCATGTCTGTAATTCCCTTCACAAGCAAAGCCCAGTCTCCTGTGCAGCATGATATAGCTGATAAAAATAGAAAAAGAGAATGGGTTGGTTAAGAAATTGGTTTGAAAAAAAAAACAGAAATACAAAATCAATCTTCAGTTTTGTATTTCCTGTAAAATTTATGTGGTGCAGCAAAACACCTTTTGACTCACCAAAACTGCCATTTTGATAAGAATAGAAATACAGTAATTCTAAAAGAACCTAATTCTTATTTCAAAGTTTAGTAAACTTAAATTTTTAAAATCAGAAGTGACGATGAACTTCAAAAATAAACAGCAAAGATCGCTATCTCGCTATCCTATCCCGATTTCCTTGCAAGCTATTAGCAGAGACTGATTACTTCATTGCCGCTAAGTTTGAAAAGGCATGTAGTAATTAACGTTTATATGCCTACAAATTGTAACAACGAACAGTCTGATTCACGTCTATTGTCTACCTGTAAGCTTTTAGGCAGGTTTCTTAAAAAAGTTGCACCCAAATCTGTAAAAATCAGCGGAGATTTTAATGTAGATATAACAAATACAATGTCTACCTGATCACAAATCTTATGGGGCTGCGTCCCCCGACTATTTTGTATGGCCTAAAAATGATATATGGCCTAAAAATATATTGGGCCAGTTTTCTCAAATTCTAACCAGAACCATGTTGTTATTTCGTTTGGCAGTCACGGGGTCAAAGCTGAAAAGACGGATTCTACTCTGATCCCCTTCCTATCTCTACTAGCTTTTACTCATCTCCACCTATGGCTAAACATACAGAATCAAATTAGTTTTCCTACCAAGATTGGAAAAATGTGTCAAGTGAGTCCTTCAGTAAAGTATGTGATGAGATACTGAGCAAAATCAAAGTGCATTTCCATTTTTTTACAACAGTGCTGTGCTGGCACTAACTGAAAGGAACATTTCAGTTGAACTCACTTCCTACTTGGCACAAATAACTCGCATGTTGAAATATGCTGAAAGAAGCACCGTTCCTCTTCGACGTGTTCGTAAGGAGTCTCAGCTAGAAGATTGGTTAAAAAATAGAGATCTAGTGATTGCGTTTAATTCAGCCAAACTATGGCTTTCTATTTGGAACGACTGTGGTCGTCCGAGAGATGGCTTAGTAAATGCTTTGATGCTCCCTACGAAGCAGAAAATTAACAAACAGCTGAAAAACCATAAGTTATGGCTGATCCAGAAAAATGTAATCCGTATTGCTGAAGACCCCTCCAAAATCCAAAAGCACAGCAAGGCTACCAAAGCTCAGAGTGCTAGTGTGCCTGAAAATAATGGGTTGAACATTTCACAAGAGAGTTCAGTGTTCCCAACAAAAACATAGAGGAGTTCTTTGAAAAACAGCTTGACCTTGTTCTTTCAAATAAGACCAAATCTCTCCTGGTTGTGTCCCCAAGTACTGTTCATTCTTTTACTCCGAAATTAAAGAAAAAATCTTACGCTGGTGTTGATTCTATTTTAACAAGATACCTGTAGCTTGCACGCTTGCATTCGGAGAAGAAGGTAATGACAGGGGAGGCAAAATATTTAATTTTCTACAGAAATTCATCAGAAACTGGATACCTTCCAGTTTGTAATTCTAGGATCTTTATAGTTTATATACATATATACACTCTATTTGATGTTCTTCTAACATCTTATATTAAATTTCAGAGTCATGTCGGTCTTTGCTGTTTATTTTTGAAGGTCATAGTCATTTCTAATTTCTAAAAGTTAAGTTTACTAGGCTTTAAAATAAGAATTAGGTTCTTTTAGAATTCCATTTTTATCAAAATGGCGGTTTTGGTGAGTCAAAAGGTGTTTTGTTACACCACTTAGATTTAACAGGAAATACAAAACTGAAGATCTATTTTGTAGTTTTTCTGTTTTTTCTAACCAATTTCTTAAATAGCATGTTTTAAGTGTTAAATTTATACTTTACTTTGAGCAAATATTTTTAATTAATCCATGCTCATTTTTAACTATATTTTAATATATAGTTATACTGTTTTGCCGCAATGATGACAGAAATTGTTCAGACATTCTAGATATTCTTTGTCAAACAATGCCAAACAGATAAGTTAATAAGTTTAACTTTAACTTTTTCGAAAAGTTTCAATTTTTAAATATAGTCGCTATTTAAAAGTGAGGAATATGTCACTCTATAATGTTATTAAATAAAGAAAAACAAGTTGTTTTAACTGAAAGTAAGGAGCGGCATTAAAACTTAAAACAAACAGAAATTACTCTGTATATGAAAGGGGCTTTTCCTCCTCAACGCCCCGCTCTTTACGTTTAAGTTTGACTCTTTCTCTTAAACTTACTTTTTAAAACAATAAGAAACTTTTGCGTAAAGAGCGGGGATTTGAGGGGGAAAAGCCCCTTTCATATACGGAGTAATTTATGTTATTTTTAAGTTTGAATGTCGCTCCTTACTTTCAGTTAAAAAAACTTGTTTTTTTATTTAATTTCTGAACGTTTTTGAATTAATACATGTTTTGGTTTTGGCTCTCCGCACATAAATAATAAAAACGAAATTTGCATATTAAATTTTTCGGCTAAATGGATTTCTCATAGTTTGAATCGGAAGATTTTGAGAAAAAAGGAGTGGGGTAGAAGGCCTACTTGCCCTCCAATTTTTTGATTACTTTAAAAGGCAACTAGATCTTTTAATTTTTTACGAATGTTCTTATTAGTAAAAAATATACTTAACTTACGAATTAACTTACGTAATGAACTTCTATATTCGTATGTTTATATTACGGACATGAGGGGGCTCACCCCCTCGTCAATACCTCGCTCTTTACACTAAAGCTTGAATTTTTCCCCAATTCCTTAAGAATGACCCCTGAATCACAAAGGCTGTAGAATAGTTGAAATTACTAAAAATACTTTGGCGTAAAGAGTGAGGTATTACAAGGAGGTGAACCCCTCATATGCGTAGGATTTCTGTTCGTTTTAAGTTTTAATGATTTTTTCATTGATTTTTTAAATAATAATAGAAAATTCTGCGCCCCTTTCATTGAAATTCTCTTCCCCCATGACAAATTCCTCCATGGAAAGATCCTCTCACGTCAATCTCCTCCTCATCTTCCCCCCCAAGCCCAAAGAATTCTCCTGAAAATGTCTGTACACTTCCCAATAACCATTACTATATGTGAACGCTGGTCAAAGTTTGTAACTTGAAGCCCCTCCACGGAGATTGGGGTCGAGTAAGTCGTCCCCAAAGAGATAGCTATTAGAATTTTTCACTATGTTGAATAAAATGTCTGTCGCAGAATTTTTATCGGGTGATTTTGGGGAAAAAATGAGCGTGGGAGAGGGCCTAAGTGTCCTCCAATTTTTCTTGTCACTTAAAAAGGAAACAAGAAATTTTAATTTGTGTTAGAATGAGCCCTCTCGTGATATTATAGGACCACTGAATCGATATAATGACCCCTGGAAAAAAAAAACAACAAATAATCACGCATCCGTGTTCAGTCTTCTGGCAAAAAATGCAAAATTCCACATTTTGTAGATAATAGCTTAAAACTTCTACCATTGGATTCTCTGATACACTGAATCTAATGATCTTACTTTTGTTAAGATTGTATGACTTTTAAGGGGTGTTTCCCCCTTATTTTCTAAAATAAGACAAATTTTCTCAGGCTCGTTACTTTTGATAAGTACGATTAAACTGGATGAAATTTATTTAAAATTTGCATTAAAATGCAATTTTTCTGATGTAACTTTTTGTATCAAAATTATATTTTTTGGAGTTTCCGGTACTATATAGCCGGGTAGCTCCTAATTACAGTTCGTTACTACAAACTGTTTAAAGCAATCTGGGGTAGTGCTTTGACTTATATCCTGTATATTTACTTAGACAGTACTATTGTGCTGCCTATGATTTTTGTTTTAGCTTTATGCGGCCCACTGATATCAATACTATTTATTAGTATAAATTGGTGAACAAACACATAAAACAATTTTAAAAAAATCATAAATAATTTTTAATTAATCATGTATGTTAAAAGTGTAGTACAATAAATTAAATCTTACAGAGTGAAAATCCATTCAAAATTACAAGCAAAGGAATGCCTACGATACCCTGGGCTATTAGAATAGAGCTTGGCTCAATTATGAGATTGAGCATCCTCTGCTGGCCATGGGGGCCTTGGAAAGATGAGGGGGGTATCTACTGCAGCATAAGTGGCGAATCTGGCTGAAAAAAACGAGTGTGTACGACATTTACCATCGCCAACCCGAAACCTTATTTACGCTATACTACTGTCCGCACGCAGCTGCTTATTGTTGGCAATTTCAGCAAAACCCAACTATCAGCACTTATATTTATGACTGTTTACTTTGTGTTTATTGTTTATAATGTATTGCGTAATGTTTTTCAATTCACCAAGCAGGGTGTTTGTTAAATAGTTAATTTGCTTGAGTAGCACCAACTTAAATAGCATCCTTCTTCCCCCCCCCCCAAATAAAATACAGTAACTACACCCCTGGCCTTGATTCTGAGTTGAAAAATATATGTTATTTACAACTTTTGATAACAAAATAATTTTACATACATGAGAATGAAAATTGGGCTTAGCCAGGATAGTGACACCCAGAGAAACTCCACCTACGTCCAATTGAAACAAGAAAGTGCATCTGTATGATTGCACCCAGAAAGATTACATATGGAAGATTTACCCCATGGAAGATTGTCCTAATTATAGATTTTCGAATGAAAAATTGTCAGAGTTGAAGACTTGCAATAAGTATCTAATCTCAATAAACAAACACTTTGTATATATCTATGTTTATTTATTTATCTTTTTTCAAAAACGACACTATAATTTATCCCGAAAATT
The DNA here is from genome assembly GCF_032884065.1 of Artemia franciscana. Classification (NCBI taxonomy): domain Eukaryota; kingdom Metazoa; phylum Arthropoda; class Branchiopoda; order Anostraca; family Artemiidae; genus Artemia; species Artemia franciscana. Next base: position 29,139 of record NW_027062881.1, read on the forward strand.
ACCATACAACTAATTTCCGGTGTAATAAAAACAATCAAGGTAGGTCACAACTTTAGAAAAATTGATTTAAGGCCTTAATTTTGGGGGGAGGATTGTAAGAATGTCTTAATATTTTTACTTACTAAAGGGAATAAAATATAAAAAAAAGTTTTTTTTGCCAAAAATAGATTTTTAAAATGACTTTCTTTTCACAGAGCAAATATTGGTCCTCTAGTACTCAGTACGAATGAGAAAGAGACTAATAGAATTCAAGAAAAAAAATTTAAAAGTAGCTTGAGAACCATCTTGATTTGAGAAACTAAATTGAACCTGAATATATTAAGTTATTAAAGAGAACGAAACATTTCCGTACAGGATAACATTCAGGATAAAAATCAAAATATGGATCTTGCTCTAACAAAAATATCAAGAACATCAAATCCAAAGTGGAGAAAATAGGGAAAATCTTTTCAAGACAGTGGAAATTATTTCTGTGGATATTTCGGCCCTATGTCCAAGGGCCGTCTTCAACACAATACAAAAATTAGAGAGAAACTATATATACATTTATAAATGAACTTACATCAAATTGTGAGCATTAAAACTAAATAATTAAAAAAACACTTTTGAAAACTTTTTAAAAAATAGCATTAGCATCCTTACTTCAACGAAGTTCAACCAGGACTGGCGAAAAGAATGAAATGAGAATATAAGCTCATTCAAACTAAATAGAACAAAATGATTAGATGCAATTTCTTAAATCTAATCTTGCTTGTTTAGCAGCCTGTCTCAAAGGCTTTTTCGTAGTTGGTTCAGTACTAATATAAATCGGTTTAGTAAAATATTTTGTTAGATCATTTTTAATTAAATTTGAGTAAAAAGAATTTAGTGAGTATTCCCCTAAGTCCCTGTTCAAAGAAATATTAATATTTATTTTGAGATTAATTTCGATTGATTCTCGAACCACCTGTTTTATTCCCAAATCATTACTGATGAGTGAAGAGTTTTCAAAAAGTATCATGTGGGACGGATTATTAAATATATGCCAACCTAAAACAGAATCAAAGGAGTTGTTGGAACTATTTGAAATTAAGGCCTTGTCTATGTCATTTTTATGCTGTTGTAAACGTTTGTCTAGATTCTGATGGGTCCTACCGACGTAGTGTTACAGGGTTGTTTTGGTGAAATAAAGGGTTTGGTGGGAAGTTTACTTAGGGGGGATTTTACCTTGAGGTGCTTGGGACTTTTCTAATTCTTAGTAGCTTAATGCGGATGTGAGATATGGGAGCTAAATTACTAACAGAATAAAAAGGCTTCGTATATAATCTCCAGTAACCTGGGAGACAGAACCATCTCAGTGATGTTCGAGGTCTCCTGAGACAATATAGATTCCCTTGGGACCGTACCTGAAGACTAGAGGAACTGTACCTGATGCCCTAGTACATAGACAGAAGATGATTAAATGCAATAAGGTTTATTTACTTACAAGATACAACTTTGGACAAGATAGCTTCAATAACTTATAGCATGAAAAGGTGTACATGAACACTGTAACTTGACTATAACAAAACTCTCCTGAAACTGACTATCAGCTCCTTGCGTTTCGCTGATATATCCAACGCGATTTCTGAACAAGAACTCCCCGGACAGGCTTGGTGACCTGGGCAGTTGACCTCCGCTACTGTCGGTACTCTCCAATCATGTGACTAGTCCCGCACCCAGAAGTTATTTTCATAGCAAGGATTTCCCTTCTGGTTTTGAGTCGAAAAAATCCAGAGTTCAAATGAACCAGTTAGTTGGTTCCAAAAGGAACATTTAACTTGTGCCTAAATGCACGTAGTCCAAAGTATTGAATAACTGCAAAATTCTATATGATTTTATTTAAATCTTTTTCTAATTGAAATTTACTAAATGGGTATGACTGAGAAATTTAGTCCTGAACTTAAGAGTTTCTAGAAGAGTATAGATGAGAGATTTAGTCCTGTATTTGAGAATTTCTAAGGGGATGTGAATGAGAGATTTGGTACTGAATTTTATAGAGGGGGGGGGAGGGGCTGGTCTATATGTTACATATCCCCTTTCCCGTTGTAGATTGATGTCCCCATCAATCAATCTAATCCCTTTCTTTAAATATTGCATTTAAGCCTTATTGTCTATACAAATTTTATTATAACTCCATTACCTTATAATGATGATTTAAAATTTAAGAAATATTTTCCTTCACCTTATATATAACCTGCACCTAGCACTAAAAAAATTACATAACAATAGCACTTGACATTAACTATTATTACACATGAATACCTGGTTCCAATTGTTTGTTTTTATTTGAATTATAAACAATTTTAACTGTTATATTTGATTTTCAATTGATCCCAGGCATTTTAACAATAAAGTGAAAAATACAACATTATATAAAAAGATTACCACTGGTACTTTAATTTGATTTAAATTATTAATTCACTATTTGGCACTTTAAATTGTTCATCACTTATTATTTCAGGATATTATTTTCACACTAATCACAATTTTCGTGTCCTTGCCCTATTTACTGATTGAACAAATATAATGTCATTTTTTAATCTATCACCTTTAAGAGTTTTTGTTGCTTAAAATTTAGCAATTGTAAAGACTGTCTTGTTTTCACGCTTTCACAAAATGGGAAGTGTGGGACCCGGAATCACCTATCCCCAGCAGTTTAAGTACAAAAGTACCGCCGATACTACGGCTCTTCCGTCCCGTTCCCGCTCTCTTCTGCATTTTAAGCGTTATCTTTATTGTCTTTAATTCAATTGTCTGAGGTAGTATTTAAGACCTTACTTTGTAGTTGAATCCTAAGTAAAAAAAAGTCTCATCTAGACTCATCTAGGTCTGTGACTTTGCTGGCATTAGGTTTCCATATTAAATTAGGTTATCATCTATGGTGTCTTCGTGGGTATGTTGCGGTTGTACCCGCTGGCTGGATGTTACGTCTTCTCTAATCTACGGTGTTTAGTCAGAAAGATGAATATGATTGTAGTAAATAGTTGGTTCTATTTGAGATGTCACTTGGATGATAGCTGTCCGGTTGGATCAGATGCGTTTTTCGGGCATTCTTCGGCAGTTGATAAATCATGATAGGTGTTTTCCAGTCTTTGACCATGACGTCCGTCGGCCATTGTCAAGAGTATGCCAAATTCTGTAATAAAAATTTCCAAGCAGAATCATGTTGGCAACATATAAAATTATACTAGTGATACGATAACATGAAGCATTATTGTAACATAAAATTGCTTAATAATAGCATATAATTGCATAACAGTAATATTATTTATAAAAATTCAAAGGGAAATTGAATGCACAATTTCTTAAAAGAAGTTTAAATTCTAATAATTTTTCAGGTACATTCGAAGTAACATGAGGTATATGCAGGTATATAGTAATTCAGAATATTTTTAGGTGTATTACACTATTACTATATTATTATGATTACAAGTAAATTTAAAAACACTGAACTAAAGAGGGTGGTTAAATATAAGATTACATAGAGGTCTTAATATGTTCTGGATCATACTTTAATCCAAAAAAAAAATTTTGAACTTCCAATGCGTGATTAGTCGAAAAGTAATACATTTTGCATCATAGCCTTTCAATCATCACGCCTTGGAATATTTTTAGTTTGGAAACAGAGCAGCAAAATTACAAGAGATGACCTCTAAAATCTCTTGCACATAAAAAAGATAGGAACGAATTTTTCGTGCTTGCTGGAGGTCTATATTTACATAAGATTTTCTGCCAAGAGTATTTTTGATGTATATGCCAAAAAGTAATATAGTATATTGCATCATAGCATTTCAGCTGTTATACACCAACAATATTTCCTACAGTAGGGAAAGGATGTTAACGTACGGGGAAATACCTCTCAATTTTCCCGGATTATTACATCCTCCCTGTTAAAATGGCTTAAATATCATCAGGAGCAGTAGGGTTCAATTGATGCATCTCTTGTGCTTCAATTGCATCATTATTTATCCTTTTTCGCTTCAGTAGTTTCCCATAGTTAATTGTTAGTAGCGCTCTTATTGTTAGTGAAATAAGAAATACCATGAATATAGTGATTATGATGCAATACCATGAGTTTGGTGAGAACAATCCGTATTGACTCTCCACGTATTTCAACCTTTGGTCCTCGTCAGTGAATAAGGGTATTTGCATATCTAACGCTTCCTTTATTTTTGTTAATTGCATTGTACCTTTAATCTTTTCTATTTTTGGCCATATGGATGTTTTAGATTTCTAATAATTTATATTCGGAATCGTGAAGGACAAGTTTATTCCTTGAAAGTTAATTATTTTTGGGCTCATGACGTTAGTGCTGGTTGTGATTAGAGGTGTTTGGACAGTTGTTTCTTTAGTTACAAGTCTGCAACCTTGTTTGATTGTGATAGTTCCAACGTCCTGTAACAATATTTCGGTTCGATAGCTGGGGTCAATTTTTTCTGTATTGTTATAGCAGGATAGGGTTCCTACCGTCTTTTTAGGTACTGTAAATAACCATAAATCGTTCCGTAAATTAATGAAAGTTTCTTTTCTGGTATTTCCTATTAAGGCTTCACAAGAATCGGGAATATTTTGTTGCTGTGATTCCTTTAGGAATAGATCCAGCATGCATGATCCTATCTTTACGTAATATATAGGTAATGTTAGTTGGCAGACCAAATTTTTAAATGACACGCATTCTTTAAATTCTTCGGCATTTGCTAGTGCGTATTTTCTTCTGTCTTGATCTATTAACATATATTCCACTTCTGGGCTGATGCTCATGAAGGAGTTTGTCTCTTCAATGTTGATGGGGAAGATAGATATTTTTTATAGGTCATATATGGATTGTTGATTAATTAAAGGAATTGTGACTACAGCAAACAGCTGCTCATTGATCTCGGTGATATGCACCTTTAGTTTGGTATAATATAAAAACAAATTAGCTACTTCTGGTTCTACTGGTAAGTGGAGACCAAATTTTAAGTGAGTTTTTATTTCGTTTAGGATGCTCTTAAGATCCGAGGGATCCAAAAGTCGTAAGAAAGGGATCCTCCTGTTAATTCAAATAACGCGAATTCAAATTTACTGACATCAGTGGCTAAGTTCAATAAAGACATAATAACAATGTCGAGTGACACCATCGTTAGGCTGGAATCAGAGATTACTCTGTCTACTTTATTTTTTAAATAGTTCATTGTGTTGACACTTCTTGAGATTTTCTTGGATATGGCCTCAATTTTGTCTTTTTGATAATTGGCGATACTTGCTTGTATTTTTCGCACATGTAGTGTTGTATTCATGGCTGTGTTGAGTCTTTTAACATTATCTCTTAATATGTTTAAATCTTCTTCGGTTGACAAACCGAATAGTCGAGAAGCAAGCTCCCCTGCTATTGGGATTAAACTTGTTGATGTTTTATATTTACTCCTCCGGGAAAATATTTCAAATATACGTGTAGTGCTTTGTTTAAGTTTTCGTATTTCTCTATTGAATAGTTCAAATAACGTTTCTAACCTTTGTCTATATAATATGAGGAATGCCTGATGAGTTGATATTTTATGGGCATTTTCCATGGTTAATTCCGGGAGGGGTTCTAATTCATTCTTTGCTGGTTCGTCAGCCATGGCCTGTCGCGCATAAGTTTTTTTTACCATCTATGGTCCAACATTCTCTCCAGTGATTTTCATCTTGACAGTTTTTGTCTCCATCCATACATTGTGTTCTACCATAGTCTGTCTCGACAAAAGGAATTTGCCATCTAACTTGTATTCTTCCCTTCCTTGTAGAAGTCCATAACCAGCTTGTTGATTGCCATGGTTGCCTTACTGTTATTAAAATTCCATCGTTCTTAATTGGCATTAGTACACCAGGGATAGTTTCTGTAGTTATTTCTGACATTGAGGTGTCTAACTCTATTGGTTGTGGGTCAGTCGTCGTGGGGTTTGACGAGGGGAATGTTTTTTCCACTTCTGTTATTGGGGTATGTTCAGTTTCGATTGTTGTTGGAGTGAATTCAGTTTCTGCTGTGGTTTCCTCGTTCTGAGTATCGTATTTCCAGAAGGTAGTCGTTTCGTATTTCTTTGAGGTGTTTTTGGAGATTTCCATTAATTCGTTTGTGTTTTCTTCGGTATTAGAAGTAAGATATGGAATATGGGAGGTCGTGTTGATTTTGGTAGCTTCCGTTGTAACGTTTATTATTCTACAGAAGAGTTGACATTTAAACTTGTATTTCGGTTTGTTGGTACCATTAGTGGAATTTGATCCTACTTCAATATTTTCTATACCCCTTATTATCTCTGGTATTTTATTTGTTCGTGTTACAAGGTCAGATACAATGTTTGTTGTTTGGGTTTCAATTGCAGCGGTTTGTTGTGTGTATGGGGAAGTATTTATTATATTTTTCATTTCAACTTCTGTTGGTTTTATTTCAGACAAACTTATTTCTTCTTGTACGGGTTTCTTCTCAGCCTTTTTAGCTTGTTTTGGTCCATTCCATAGTTCTTTGAAGAAATTCCACACTGTGGGCAATTCCTTTAATAAAGCATGTTGTCCATCATAAAATTTTCCTTGTCTAAGTTTGGTCTTAGTTGGTTTAGTTACGTCTTGGGGTTCCTTGTCGGTATCTGAGTTTTGGTTTTTGTTAATTGATCTCTTTTTTCTTTTTTCAATGGCTTTTCCGAGTCCTATAGCTTTATCAATTTCGGCCATTTTTGCATCAAAATCATAAACTATTCTTTTTATTTTGATTTTGGGATACGTGGGGGATGGTATGTCTTTCTTGTCTTTATGGTTGCCTTTGCTTGCTTGCAACCCCTTGTCTGATCTTAAAAATTGAAAAATTGATTCTTTCAGCTCAAATGTATTTTTCTCCAGTCTTATAACTTGTTGGAACAATGTTTCATATGGTTTAGGGTCTAGCTTCATAAATATTTTCCAAGCGTTGTTACTAGTTAGAAGAGAATTTTCGTGTTTGAATATTATCCCATGTTTTACGACATCTAGTGTATGGGCACTTATACACATGGTCATCAAAAATGTTAAGATCATCGTTTCTTATCTGTAATTAACATTTAATAAATTATTTCTTGAATAAATATGATAGAAAGGAAAATGGATTGCGTGACGGTGAAATTTATTGAATATTATTCAAAATGTTGAGTATAGATTAATCTAAGGGGCTAATAACCTTATAGTTTAATCACCAATAATTATGGTTAAAATAGCTAATTTAAAAATATCAATAATTATCAATTAGGGCTGAGAAAGGAAGTGGTTGTTTTCTCATATAATCAGTTATTAGTCAAACAGTTCGTTATAACAAACTGTAGGAAGGAGCGACACGGCTCAATAGTAGCGAAACTAGCAACAAATGGAATTTTGATGCCATAAGACACAGTGAAAAAATTGAATTTTCAATCTAATCCTATATATATAAGTTTCATTAAATTTAATCTTGGTCATTAAAAGTTACGAGCCTGAGAAAAACTACCTTATTTTGGAAAATAGGAGGAAATACTCCCCAAAAGTCATAGAATCTTAACGAAAATCATACCATCGCATTCGGCGTATCAGAGAACCTTATAGCAAAAATTTCAAGCATTTATCTTCAAAAATGTGGAATTTTTTTTGTCAGAAGATTAATCATGGGTGCGTGTTCTTAGAAGATAAAACAATAATATTTTAAGGCTGCAATCATTAGGTATTTAGCGAATTAAAAGACTAACTTGAGTACTACTAATAATCTATTAGTGACTTTCTTAGAAGTTTTTGTTTTGGGCCTGGGATGGGGTTAACTCAAGACCTATTATATGTTCATTAATCGCTACTAAAAGACAGCTTAGGGGGAGATGGATAGGCATTTGCAACATTTACATTAAAGTTATTTTATTGTTTATAGAAATACCTGGATATCGAAGAAAATAATAGCACTTGCATTCTGAGAGGATCGCAGTAAAACTTCTTCATGATTTTAAACAATTAAGAACGAAAACTATTTAAAATTTTGCTAACCAAAAGGAAATTTTTCTAACAACACATATCTGATAATAGTATGAAATAACTTATTGTTTGTTACGGCCTGAAGTTTTTCTTACTGATTGTGTAGGTGTAATATAGGGGTAGGCATATTATATTATCAAAGTTTTGACTTTTGGTTTAAATTAATTGGTTAAAATCTAATTATGGATTGGTTAATGTAGTCTGGAGTTTAAAATGAGGAATTATTATTATACTATAAGATTATAAGGCCTAGTAATTATGTTTCAAAGATCATAGCTCTTTTTTTTGTATGCACTTTGAGAAATAATTATAGTTATTCCAAAACTTTCACAAATTGGCTGAGGGTGTCGTATTAAGGTATAAGAGTTTGACTTCCGACAAATTAAGTGTTCTTTTGCACTTGAACTCCTTCCAGCTCAAAATTAAGTAATCTGGTTATTAAAACAAAAAAAAAACTTTTGATTTAAAATTTAAATTGACTTATAATATACATTTAGTAGAATTTTAGGCTAACTTAAATAATAATTCGTAGTCTATTAGTCTTTTGTAATATAAGTTTATATTGTCTCATAATTAGGGAGAGATTGTACCCTAAGAAGTTAAACCATTAGATTAAAAATTTCGTTTTTCCTCTTTTTTTTGTTTAAATGAATATCTGTTATAAATCACACTTTTCAAGCCGAGTTTCAAACAAAGGGTTGTTTAAACTACCCTGTATTGTGAAATTTTTGTAGGGAAAGGAAAATTATTCTATTTAAATTTATAAACATACGTACATATGTATTAAGCATGTAGTTTAATATAGCCTACACTTTAAAATAATAGCATTTATGTTTAATTAAAAATTCTTTTAATTTTTAACCAACGGAGTCGGTTAAGTGATTAATTTAACACCAAGGGGATGGTTTATATATAAAAAAAAAAATTTGCGAAGAAAAAGAACTTTTAACAATTAATTGGTTTGATGATGATGATGATGATTTTATTGAGTGATCAAACCTTTGCAAGTATTTCACTGCTAAATGTCTATAAACTAACACTACATAGGAAAAGAAAAAACAAACAGACACTTGAACAAGTGTATCTAATAACAATATTGACTTATGATCTTAAGGAGAATTAGGTTCTTTAGGCTATTTATTTTTAAATGAAAAGAAATGTATTTTTGCAAATAGCATATAAATTGGCTAAATTATAAGCATATAAAAATTTTATGTCGGTTTAATTTCTAATTATAAGTCATGCTTTGTTCAATAAGTTTTTGTTTATAGTACTACTTTGTTTAGATTAAAAGGAAATTAAATTACTTTATTAATAAATGCACATTTGTTCAGCACATGGTGTAGTTTGGTTAACACAACTTTATTAAGAATTTTTTTTTTTTTTATGTAGCACATTTAATTTTGGTCCTATGCGACACGTAGCGCAGCGCGTAGCGGCACATTTTAATCTCAGTTAAGTTTTACTAACTAACACAGCGCAATACGGCGCAATTTTATACGGTTTATTAAATTTTTTTTCTCATTAAGTTTTTCCTTACATAAAACCTTCAGGTTAGTTATGAAATAGATAAGTGTGTTATTTTTAACTTGATTGAATAAAAAAAACGCATTTTTCCCTTAGTTAAAAATACCTTCCTAACGCAATTATTTATGTCGACTGAATATGTGCATTATAATTACAGCATCTTCGAAAAACCTATAGATTTGAAGTGCTTACTAATTAGACAAGTTCTGAACATTACACAGGTTTATTATATCCGAAGTTTACGACTTGTCATTTAGGCTCATAAATAAGTTTCGCTTGATTTTTCAGAAGATAATAAATGAAAGTCTTATTAGGGTACATTAGGGGGAATATACCAGGATGCCTTTTTATTGCTTTTGGACCGAGTGCTAGTTAAATTTAGGACAATGTTCCACATTGTAAGTTGATATATGCAATTTCTCAGTAGGATAAGGCAACAATGTTGACCTTAAAATTAGGGGTTCATCTTGTTTATCGTAATTATAAAGTCCTTGTCTTACCATTCATTGTTCAGTTATGAAGATGGAAACATAATAGTTTGCTTAACTAAGCGTGATATATAAGTATATTTCGTGAACGAAATGCTTAACAATTATAGTTATTGTGTTTTGAAGTGTTCTCAAAGTTTGGACCGTGCTACGACTCCATGTTGAATTTGGACAAGGTAAGAGGTTGTATTTTGTTAAATATATTTGGTACTTTTTAAAATTAATGAAAAAAAAAATTATTTTCTTTTTACCATGCGCTATAGTTACATATAGTTATTCCGCCTCTTTTTTTACAATGTCCAATAGTCACCTCTAGAACCCCACCTTCTTTTTTCTTAGCCAATCAAATCTTATCGAATATATATTAATATTATAAGGGGTCAGTAGGGTAAGTGTTAAGATTTTCCGCGTGGGATATATTCTTACACTTATTTATAATGGCCTGTAAAATTCTTACGAGATTGCGGTTTTGGTAATTTTAAACATATTTATATTACTGTAGGCATATGGATAAGGATAGTTATACGGAGGTTATTTTTTTTTTTAGCAATGTTAGTGTTGGTAAGCGTAATTTATTTATAAATTTATTACCTTACAAACATATTTCCTGTTTCGTTCTCTTTCTTTTTCCTGAAACGTTTTTACTTCATTTTTTTTTCAAATTTAGTTGCATTTAGGGGCTTTTTGTCCGAACGTTATTTCTGATATTATTTCGTAATAATTTTCATTGCTTTTTGGCCCGAAAATAGATGGTAATTGTATACTATTTACTAGTTCTCTTCCAAATCTCATGTTTTTAAAATCGGAAGATAGGGAGGGGTGGAGTTTTCGTGCCACTTTCCTTAGCTTTTTTACTTTTCTTAGGTCTACTAACGTTAAATGTGGCTTCCAGCTTTCTTGATTTGCGAGCTGTACACCACTTTTGGTAATTTCTTTAGTAATTTCTTCTATAACTGGATTTAAGCGTGTTTGAACTACATCTTCGTTTTCTAATTTTGCATATAGAATTTGTTCAAAGAAATCTCCGATGCCTTGAAAATCAAGATAAAGTTTTTCATTTGTAAAGTCTCGTTCATATTTTCTATGACTTTGACGAAAGCACTTTTTACCTGTTCAACTTCACTAATATTTTTCAGATGTAACACTTTTAACGTTAGATGGAAAGAGCTTTATTTGATTAAGTCTTTTGTTAAGGTAGGATTTTTTTCAATTATATGTTTTTGCAAAATTGAAGCATTTATCCTTATCTGAGCGTTTTTAACCTGGACTGTGAGACAGTAATTTGGCCGAGATTCCAGTATTCCAGATCTTTAGACAAATCTAATTTCTAAAAAAAATTAAGTTGGGTTATTTTAATAATCATTAGGTGGAGTTAGACATGTTTTCATAAATAATTTCACGGGCTTAGCTGTATGGTTACTTAAGGGTTCAAAGTTTTGTTCCGCAGTTGATTCCACGATTTCTTGACATATTGAAAATTGGCTCGTCTAGATGTGTTAAGAATTCCTTTGATTTTGGAATGTGAGCTGACCAAAAGGTTAATTCGGATATTTGATTATTATTTTCTGAATTGTCCTCAGCAAACATAAGGTATTGTTGTAAGCTTTTGGGTAGTTGAAGGCTTCACAAGGTATAATTTATATTTACCTTCCGCATGAGGAGACGGATGTTCCTCCTGCACTGTTCTTGTAAAGTCAAAGGTGTTGACACATTGTGGATAATTTTGAAAATTAATATTTTATGGAAATATAAGGGGTCTCTACAGCTCACTAATTTTTCGAATATGATTACATCTGTTCGAGGCGCTATTTTTGACGCAAAATTGTCATCGCATTTGTCTACAGATAAAGAAAACTTTTTTTAATTCATCGTAGTCTCGTTCATAAGGATGGAATCGTCGGCCGTTTCCTATTAAGTTACTAGCTGAGCAATGGGACTTATAATCTTTGTAAATCTTGTATAATATGCTTGGTTTTTCCAGCATAACATTTTTATTTCTTTTTATCAGTATTGACAAAAATCTTAGGGGCCATATGATCGTATAGCCTTTTTCGTCATAGATTTTCCAGAAATTTTCGCTGATCAATTTTGCTACTAGAGGGCATTTTTTTAGGGGGACTTTGTCTAGTAAGGTCGTAAAAGTCCAAGACGCAAGTTGTTGTTTACGTTGGAAGTCTTCTCTTCTTATTTTACGTGTAAATGAACAGAATAAAAAATAAATAAAATTTTCGTTACTAAATTATTAGTGACAACTATAGGAATTTCAAGTAGAAGGTAGAGAGTTTGATAACGTAAATCTCTTGTTGCATTTTTAACAGCATTTTCTAAATCTTGGTCCAATAATTTGTGGTCAATTTTGGACAAATTTGGCAAACTTTGGGTTTTACACGGAAACCAAGTTGTTCGGTTTTTCGGGTATCTTGGGGGACTTTTTATTGTTCTAGTTTTTACATCAAAACTTTCCCCAATCTTCAACCTGGTAAGGTTGGGATAACTTAAGGTTCTTTTTAATGGCATTATATTTTTTTTCAATATTTGTTAATTATAAGCAAGTTAGTTAGTTAATTGGCGGTTACCTGATTGACACTGGTTTCTTCTGGAATTGCGTATGACGTGTTTATTAAGGTATTGATTTTTCCTTTTCGCAGCCAACCAAATTTTTTATTTATTTTAAACAGTCCTTCTTTGTCTACAAATTAGAAAAATTACATAAAGGGTGTGGAAATAGCTTACTGAAACACTGTTTTAGGATCCAAATGTCATAATTTTCCGTAATTCTCAAATTTGGTCCATTATTTTCCAGTAATTTATACTCTAATTTTAAAAGGTAGGGGGTTTTAAATTTTAATTGCAAGTCTTTGTTGTCTAGTTCGGGACCGTTTTCAATGCACATTAGATATTTCTATAGGACAGTGGGAATTTGGAGGCTTTGTATAGAATAATGAATTTCCCTTTTTCTTAACATTTGTCGTATTTGCTTTCTGCATTGCTCTTTTAGACTGAGTTTATTTGAGGTCGTGTGAATTATCTTATAAATCAATTGCTTACGGAAGCATAGCGGGCTAGCTGTGTCTAGGAATTTTTCATACACAATGATGTCTTTATCTGGCAAAATTTTTGATCCAAAATTTTCATCATTCATGTAGAATTTAATCGTTACATTTTTTAATTCTATATACTGTTCATCATAAATATAATGGGTTGTATTGTTTACAGTTAGTGGGTCAAAATCGGCACTATACCATAAATAATTCTCATATATTCCCAACAATATAATTTCATTTTCCATTATTTTGTAATTCACGTTTATTAGCAACTCCAGAAACTTCAAAGGCCATACTATCTTGAAACCTGGTTCTTGTTGCGTGTGCCAAAAATTTTCGCGCATTAAGGATGCTATTAAAGGATACTTAGCGGGGGGCACTGCTCGGAGTAGGGCTGCGAAGGTGTATAAAGCATTTTCGTGCCTATAATTGTAATCTTTGCTCATTATATCTGGTGAAAAGGAGCCATATAATAGAATAATCATTCCGTGTATAATGATAGCGTCTTTAAAAATAACGGGAACTTGTAATAGAGAAATTCAGGTATTATATTGTAAGTTCCTTATTGCATTAGTTATTGCGGATTCAAAGATTATTTCACGTAATTCATAGTCTATTATCGAGAGGTTTGGTAAACTTTGGGTTTTATTTGAAATCCAAAATTCTGGTCTCGCAAATATCAGGTCTTGGTTTGGTTCTAAGGCATCGGTATTAATTAAGGTTCTTCGTCGTGCCATTTTTCCATTGTTAGTACTAGTTATGCATGTAAGCTGGCTAATTAGCTAATGTTTAATTACCTTTTCGGCCTGGTCTCATTCTGGTGTTTCGTCTAAAAAATTATGCGTTTTATTCATTATTTTAATTTTTTTGATTTTAATTTGTTTTTATACGCGTCTTTTTTTTCTAGGGATTTTTTTCGCCTTAAGAAAATGTTATTTCCTCTTACTGCGTATTCTTGGGACGTTGGGTCATACATAAATCTGGCATAATGTCGGATTTCATCTAAGGGGTGGTGTACTCCTTCGTACTTGATACAATTTTTCTTTTCTTCGATTTTATAACAAATTTTAGGTGGCCTACATTTATCAATCAGAAGTAGATCGGTTTGATTGGGGCTCTTACAAAACCAGTAGCTATATTAAATCTTTGTTGCAGTTTTCTTATTAATAGTTGAAGGCTTGTCAAATTCTTTCCTTTATTACTTTTATTCAAATATTTTAATTTTACTTCTTCTCTCGCGGGTTGATACTTTGGAGTATTTGCTAATTTTAAGCCAAATCTATATGTATGAGGTTCAAATTTTGTTAAATCGTAGTTAAGGTACCATGTTTCAGCGTACACCTCTTTACCATCCTTGTCTTGAACTAAGATTGCAGCTGCGTATATAATGTTTTCTTTAGCATGAATAATTGAAACAAATTCCGTATCTATAATTGCTTTAGACATATTTTTGTGGTAAATGGGGTAGTTAATTAGGTTAGGAGGGATTTACTAAGTTGGAGAAATCGGAAATGTTGGGTAACCAGCAGAGGAATACAACGAATAAGAATTTTTATTCAAATTTGTTAAAAGACGAGCGAGTATTGTTTATATAAGCAAACATAAGGGAGAGTTTATGAAAGTGAAGAAACTAGGGGTCAAGAATTGGGAACAGTACCCACCAACCAATAAAAGACAACACAATTGGTAGGTGACACAATTCCAAACTCCAGTCACAAATTTTTATGGACACTAATAATTTAATTTCACTTGTTCATTTTATCACTGGTTGTAACAATGAAGAAGTAGCTTTCGAGGAGTCCTTTCAGGTAGTATGCGGCAAAGCAAGCCGAAACACGCTAAGCTTTGCCACCACAACCCGCAAGGGCGCCCGTTTTCTTTATTCCGGGTTGCGTGTATAGTAAACTGCTTGTAATCTCGATTGCAATTTTAGTTTCCAAACCTAAATCTTCTGTCTGGTATGCGTAAGCTATAGCAATATTAATAAGCTTTCTAATTAACGTTTTGTTATTGTTAAATTATTATTATAGTAGGATATGTAAACAAAGCGACGGATTATATTATTGGAGAAATTACAGTTCAAGAATTATGAAGAGTCTCGCCTACTTATTGATAATATTTAAGATTAAGGAATTATTTTGCGGTTAAGCAAAAATGTTAATGAAGCGGTTACACTCTTGTGATTATTCCTGTTAAAAATGTGATTCGGAACTTACTTAGAATAATGAGCACTTTTTGATAAGATAGGCCAATCTTTCACTTGGAGTCTTTCAGACTTCCTGAAAAGTATTTTCTTTTAAGGATGTTTTATTACGGAGTGGTTCCTTGGAGAGGAGCAAAAAAAAATTAAATCAATTTTTTTGAATCATAACTTGATTTTATCAATAAATAACTATTTTTATTATACCCTAGGATGATAGTTTGCCTATTAATAGTCTATTAATAAAATTCTGGTTTTTTGACAACTCGGCCTGACCTTGTTGTTACTTTCTCTTCAGTAGACTCGGTTTTTTCTTTGGCTTCGCTAGCGATATTAAGTCAATTTTTTTTATTGCTTCTTAAGAAATTTTTGAGCTTTTAGTTGTGCCCTTTTTGCGTGGGCCGTTGCACTGTGTGGTCTTATTCCTCCCACGTGTTTGAGCTTATCTGCTCCTGATTCACTAACAGTATCTGAGGAACTAGTAGTTGTAGATTTAGTATCTGGTTCTCTTGAAGTAGAAGCTTGAGATTTAGGTGTCGACCCTGCTTGTGCTTCGTAAATTTCTTCTCCTCGCGAAGTAGAGGGTTTACTAATTGATTCGTCCTGTTGATATCTGGGCTCGGGAGAATTGAAGGATTCATGGGAGCTTTGGGAGGATTCAAATGTCTTCTCGGGGTACCTCCATTGCTTGAAAGCCATATCTTCAGGGGATGGGGAATTGTTTGCATTAAGGTTTCCTTCCGAGATACCCAGTCCTTTGGTTTTGCTTTTGAGACGATTATATCGTGATACTGTTGTACATCGGTAACTGGATTAGTGTTAAGTGTACTTTGTCTAGTCTTAATTGTGTAATTAATAAGATCCATGGCTTCCCGCAATGTTTGTCGTTGCGGCTGGTTGACCTTTTCTGACTCTATGTCGCCAGGAGTCTGTATGGCCTTATTTAATTCATCGTGTAACGATAAAGGTCTGTCTATCGGTGAAACAGGGTTTACCAAATTGTCGGGGAAACGTTTTGGAGGATAAGAGGTCGAAATTCGATTCGGAAAAAATTGCGTTTTTGGAGAAATCGTATAGTCCAATCCTTCTGACTCCTCACTTGAAGATGAGTCGCTTTTCTTCCGTCTCCGCGTGGCGGGGGTACTTTTTTGGGGGGTAACCATATTTGTCATCGTTAGAAATTCATAAAATATTTCTTCGTCACTACTATTCTCAAAATCTCCTTGTTTAAAATTAAAAGGTTTGAGCTCACTTAGTCTAGAGCGAGGTGGTTCATTTTCGTCCTCTGAGGTATTTGATATTGAAGGTTGGGGGGTCCATGTTTCTGTGAATTTTGCCCTTTTTATA
Source organism: Artemia franciscana (assembly GCF_032884065.1). Classification (NCBI taxonomy): domain Eukaryota; kingdom Metazoa; phylum Arthropoda; class Branchiopoda; order Anostraca; family Artemiidae; genus Artemia; species Artemia franciscana. The sequence continues at coordinate 45,743 of NW_027062881.1, forward strand.
CGACTAATATGTGTTTTATAGGTTTTTCCCGTTTTTGGCTATCATTATCATACTTTTTAATTATTCTGTAAGGGCCGGTGTATCGATTAGAGAGCGTTTTACCTTACGATTTGGTTTCATTTTTTAAGCAAACGCAATCTCCTACTTGAAAATCGAGTTTACCTTTGATGTTATGAATACTTTTTGCCTCTTGCTTCCTTTTTGATTTTTCTATTTCTTGTTTTACAAGTTTATAAGTTTTCCTCATTCTATTGATAAATTCCTGTTTATAATCTCCAGAATCATTATAGTATTGTCTCGACTCTATAATTTCATTATAGGGGATTCTAAAGTATCGTCCGAATAATATATAAAATGGGTTATCACGAATAACCTGGGAATAAGCTGTATTAATCACATTTGTTAAATAAGGTAAGGTTTCGTGCCAATCCCTGCGATTTTCTTTCGTATAAATGCTTAAAATATTAGAGAATAGTTTGTGTCTGTTCTCGATTTTCCCATTGGCCTGGGGGTGATAGGGGGATGTTACCAATTTATTTACTTGAAGAAAAGACATTAAATCCTTGGTTACTTTTGATACGAAATTAGGACCGTTATTACTTAATACTGTGTTAGGAACACCGAAATTAAGGAATATTTTAGCAAGACCTTTTGATGTCGCATACGCACTTTGATTTTTTAATGGTTTAGCAAACGTGAAACCGGAACAGTGATCAATTACTGACAGTACACAGGTGTGTCCTTCATTGGACATGGGTAGTCCTCCGCTATCACCATATAAATCAAAAGAAACTATATTAAATGGAAACCGGGCCGTAGGTGTTCTTCCTATCGTTGGATTAGGGTAGAATTGAGGATTTTTTCTTAAGTTACATGTTTCACAATTATTAACATAATTCTTTAACTTCGTTAAGGCTGAGGTAACGAAAAAATATTGTTTTAATCTATGGAAAGTCTTATCTATTCCCAGATGGCCTCCCTGTTCAGAATGAAAAAATTCAAAAGCGGGTTTTTCTAAAATTTGAGGTAAAACTGGTACATTGGAAGTTTGATTTCTTTTATCCCTATCGGTCATTATTCTACATAGTATTTTTTCATCTAAATCATAATAATAGTTATCAATTTTTTTTTAAAGATTTTTTAAAAGATTTTTTTCATCAGGCAGCTCTTTGTCATATGAGAAATAGTTTATTAGAGCAGCACAAGTATTGTCTATCTTTTTATATATTTTTATAGAATTTAAGAAAAGTGGGCTGTCTTTCTGTTCTTCCTCAACCAAACTATTCTTAACCGATTTTGTTATTAAACCCTTATTTTTCGGAACATATTTTGCTTTTATTGTGTTTCATTTTCATTTTCATTTTCATCTTCGTTTTCATTTTCTTCGGGGGTATTATTTGGAAATCTACTTAGATAATCACATGGGGCGTTTTGTTTCCCCTTAAGATGTTCAAATTCATAATCTAAATACTGGATTTTAAAAATCCATCTCGCGAGTATTCCCGTTGGCTTTTTGAAAGTTTGCAAGTATTGCAGGCTTTTGTGGTCCGAACGCAGTTTAAATTTTCTGCCTACTAAATAATGTCTGAACTTGTCCAAATGGTAGATAATCGATAATAATTCAAGCTGTGTAGCAGAATAATTACTCTCTCCGGATGTCAGGGTGCGAGAAGCGTACTCTATTACTCTTTCTTCCCCATTTATTATTTGAGAGAGAATCTCCCCAATTCCCTTGTTGGAGGCCTCCGTTGTAACAACGAATTGTCCTGTTTGGAAGTCGGGTAACGATGAAATAGGTTCTGAAGTTAGAGCCTTTTTTAAATGATCTAATGAATCCTGAGCTGTCTTAGACCAAACAATTTTTTGTGGGTCGCCTCTCGTGAGGTCCGTTAGAGGTTTTGCTACTTTTGCGTAATTCCTTATAAATTTTCGGAAATAACTCATTAATCCTAAGATTCCTCGTAATTGTTTAATTGTTTTGGGGGGCTTTATATTTTTAACAGATTTTGTTTTTTCAGGGTCTGGGGAAATTTGTCCTTGCGTTAAAACTACTCCTAAAAATTTTAGTTTGGTTTGAAAAAGATTTACTTTTTCTGGTCTACATTTTAAATTACCTTTTCTAAATTTTTCAAATACTTTCGCTAGGGTTACTAAATGGTCTTCCGCATCCTTTTTCATAGCTATGACGTCATCAACAAAATGAATTATGTTATTTAGGCCTCTTAGTAAATGAAGGAGGGGTCTACACAATGCACTTGAACTGGTTTTTAGTCCAAACGGTACTCTTAAGTATTCATAAGAGCCACATTCTGTTGTTGAAAAAGCTGTTTTAAAAACATCTGCCTCTGCTATTTTTACTTAATGATAACCTTGTGTCAAATCTAGGGAAGTAAATATTTTATTTTTATTTGATATGGAATCTAGAAATTCGTCTATTCTAGGTAGGGGAAATTTGTCACTAACTACCTGTTTATTTAGGGCTCTATAATCTACTACAAGTCTAAGGTCATTATTTTTTTTCGGGACTAGAATAACGGGGGCAGAGTATGGGCTAATGCTCGGTTTTATTATTCGATTCTTTTCGAGCTCATGTATTTTATTTATTAGCCATTCTTTATGTTTATAAGGAATCCGCTATGGTTGTTTTGCCACTGGGGGCCCCGTAGTTTGGATTGCATGTTCATAGAATGGGATAAGTCCTATGTCGTCTTCAGATGTGGAAAAGACATCTCTATATTCCCATAATAAGTTGCATAATTTTTGTTTTAATGGAATGTCTGTTATGTGACGTAGTTCAAATTTCTCCAGAAATTGAGGTCTCGTTAGGGGGTATTCCTTGTCAACGTGAATATTGATATTATTCACTAAGTTTTTGTCCGAATTTTTCCAATTATTAATATTGGCTTCCGATACTACTTGTATCTCTGCTAAGCATGTTATTTTGCTTAGGGTAATCAGGTCATTTTCGTGGGTGTTCGTTACCCAAATGTAACCTTCACCCTTTTCGTAATGTATAATCTGTTCTTCGCAGGTTATGTATTTTGGGATATCCTCCGACGGCGAGGTTACCCAAATCTCAATTTATCATCAACTGGTTCTAAAATTTGTGATATTTGCACTCTCTGCATTGATTTAGGGGGAATTTTAGTTTTCCGTATTGCAAATCCGTAATATTTTTCGTCATTATTTTCTTCCATTTAATTTAGAATATTCTCCGTTGTTTTTTTTCCGGAAGTTTCTATATTTCCTAGTTTTTTCCATAATTAAGAAATTTCTTGAATTTTTTTTGTTCTAATACTCTTCCATGTTGCCTATGTTCTCCCTTACCTTGTTTGCTTGTATGTTATCTATTATCAATTTGGTTTCCGTCGGATAGATAAACTTTGAATTTGCTACATCTAATAATATTTTATTTGCTTTTAAAAAATTAGCGCCTATGATGGCTTGGTATGGAAAATTCTTAAAAATTATTTATTGACTATATAAATTTCTGTTATCTTTACGCAAGGCTAGGTACACAGTACCTTTTACATCCAGATCATGTCCAGTTACGCTTGATAAATTCGGACAGATATTGCTCATTCGTCGTTTAATATAATTGGGTAATTTGTTAAATACGGATGTATTTATCACATTTACTGTTGCCCCTGAATCTATAAGGGCTGAGAAATAAATATCCCCCGCAATAAAATTTTCAAATATTGGTAACATATTATTATTATTTGTACTTAAAAATGATATAATCATTGGTGGGGACCTATAAATTATTTTGCCACCAAATGTTTGTCCTAAGAATTTTGGGGGCTTATATCGTTTCCCTGGGGTTCCCAGATGTCAGGTGTAGAACTTTCATTTGTTCTATTTTGGATTCCTTGATTATTATTTGAGATGGAGCTATTATATGGCTGCCGTCGGCTGATATAACTTCATCTTGTATTTCTGTTCCAACTATTACTGGGTTGATTTGTCCTTCCACGATACCCTCCGCGATATTGATACGTATTGCGTTGGAAATTCTGGTTTTGGGTGGGGTAATTACCTCTTGTTACAAAGCTGTTCCCTCGATTGCCTCTAGGGGCATACCCACTATAGTTTGTCCCCCTGGACAAACGGTTACTCGTTCCCCTAATATTTGGGCGATAACTATTATTTGCGAAACAATTTCTTGCAATATGTCCTAACCGGTTACAGGTGTAGCACCTTAATGGTTCATTATTAGTTTCTGCCCTCAATTGATTATTGGGGGCAAAATGTACTTGTCTTGGAGGTGTGGTGGTTCGAATTTGATTTCGAACAGTTTTTGGCGATGATTCTCGGGAGAAAAATCGCGGAGAGGAATCTCTTGACTCTTCAGGGGTTTTGTTTTCTACAGCATTTATTGACAGTTTTTCATGTTGTAGGACAATCGAATCAATTTCTACGGCTCTTTCTATTTCCTGAACTGCTAGTTCTAGGTTATCAATATTTTTAGCTATTAGTAGTCGATATAATTTTGGGTTGAGGCCCTGTTTAAATGCATTTAGTATTATTTTTTCATATAGTTCCCCTTTTCCTGGACCGTGTCGCGCTTCTGTTGCGATTCTAATTTTATGCAAGTACTCACGAACGTTTTGGGTCTGTTCGATGTAACTAAGCCATGCTTCAGTTTATTCAATGAACTTGTGTCAATGAATCTTTTCTGGAAGGCCTGTTTCAATAATTCTATTGAGTTAATTGTTGAGGTTGCTTCTGTGCCTATCGTATTTTCGATTTGTTTTAGAAACGTTAGCGCATGTCCTTTCAGTCTTAAAAGTAACATATTTTTTAAACTTTTAGGTCAATTTTTGTCATTTCCACGAATTGTCCTAAATGGATGTTGAATTGATCAACGTCCGTATCTCCTTCATATTCTGGTAATGATTTTGCAATTTCTACCAAGGTTGCAATAATTTGTTGCGCTTTTAACATTTCATCTTATTCCTGGTCCATATTAATTGTAGTCTTTTTTTAAGTATGCGGTTTAAATTAATCTACAATTTTTTTTTATTTTATCACTGTTTTATTTTGATTCTTAAAGGTTTTGATTATTTTTGAATGGGGTATACCTATATATTAAAAATGCAAAAACAGAAATAAAATCGCACTGCACCTAAAAATGCAAAAATTGAAATAAAATTGCACTGCACTTAAAAATCAAAAAATAAAATGTAAATAATCATACTTGTCCATGTTAGTAGGCATTCATTGTGTAGGTACTTTCAGTTCCTTTTGCTGCTTTTTTTTCCGACCGCGCCATATGTCATAGGGTGGTTTTGATGAAATAAAGGGTTTGGTGGGAAGTTTACTTAGGGGGGATTTTACCTTGATGTGCTTGGGACTTTTCTAAGTCTTAGTAGCTTAATGCGGATGTGAGATATTGGAGCTAAATTACTAACAGAATAAAAAGGCTTCGTATATAATCCCCAGTAACCTGGGAGACAGAACCATCTCAGTGATGTTCCAGGTCTCCTGAGACAATATAGATTCCCTTGGGAGCGTACCTGAAGACTAGAGGAACTGTACCTGATGCCCTAGTACATAGACAGAAGATGATTAAATACAATAAGGTTTATTTACTTACAAGATACAACTTTGGACAAGATAGCTTCAATAACTTATAGCATGAAAAGGTGCACATGAACACTGTACCTTGACTATAACAAAACTCTCCTGAAACTGACTATCAGCTCCTTGCGTTTCGCTGATATATCCAACGCGATTTCTAAGCAAGAACTCCCCGGACAGGCTTTGTGACCTGGGCGGTTGACCTCCGCTACTATTAGTATTCTCCAATCATGTGACTAGTCCCGCACCCAGAAGTTATTTTCATAGCAAGGATTTCCCTTCTGATTTTGAGTCGAAAAAATCCAGAGTTCAAATAAACCAGTTAGTTGGTTCCAAAATGAACATTTAACTTGTGCCTAAATGCACGTAGTCCAAAGTATTGAATAACTGCTAAATTCTATATGATTTTATTTATATCTTTTTCTAATTGAAATTTACTTAAAGGGGTATGACTGAAAAATTTAGTCCTGAACTTAAGAGTTTCTAGGAGAGTATAGATGAGAGATTTAGTCCTGTATTTGAGAATTTCTAAGGGGATGTGAATGAAAGATTTACTTTGAAAGGTACTGAATTTTAAAGAGGGGGGGGGGGAGGGGCTGGTCTATATATTACAGTAGTAATTTCCACAATGACAAGGCATTTGATAGACCCCTCTTTGGCGAGTAACTGGGGTCTTATCTTTAGCCGAATTTAAGAAATTGATGATTTTAGAATTACTAATAAAAAGTACGTACAGATTATTTTTTGTGCAAATATTTTTAATTTTGTTGTTATCTTTGGGATATGCGGAAGATAGACAATATTTGAGGGCTTATCAGTAGCCTCACATTGTGAAGTATCTTCTTCGATTTTACAAGAATGTCTTTTTATTCTACGTTTAATTATATTATTGACAAAAGGAATGGGGTATCCATTACCAAAAAGAATATCTCTGATAAAGTTTATTTCTGCATTTATATATGAATTGGAGCAAATATTTAGGGCACGATCAACGAGGGAAGTTACAACTACTCTTTTAACTTGTGGGGGGTGATTTGAATTAAATTGAAGATATCTATTGTTTTGTGTTGGCTTTCGATATATAGTAAAATCTAGTTTATCAGCATTACGAATAATTAATACATCTAAAAACGGTAGTTTATTTTCTATTTCAAATTATAGGGTGAACTGCAAGTTTCGGTCATAAGTGTTTAGATGATCTAAGAAGCCCCAAAGTTCAGCTTCCCCATAATTCCAAAGTGAAATTACGTCATCCATATAACGACCCCAATAGACGTGTTTTAAAAAATAAGAATTCAATGCCCAATTCTCAAGATTCTCGACGTAAATATTTGCTAGTAGCCCGGATAAAGGTGCCCCCATGGGTAACACATTTTTTTTGCTGATAAAAAGAATCGCGAAATTGAAAATACATAGAAAACTTATTACAAATTTTAACAAGAGTCATTAAAACTTCACAATCAATTCCTGTCGCTGATGTGTCGATCAAGCGGTAATTTTCTTCTATTTTATTTTTTAATAATTCCTCTGAAATAGTTATATTTATATTTGTATACATGGAAACAATGTATAGGAAGATGAAAAAATTATTTTTAATCTGCAATGTCTTAACTGTGGGTTTTCGATAATTGTTAACCGTAGAACTTTCTTTAAAATATTTCTGTTGTCTGAGTAATAATTCTAAGCAGAAGAGTACCGGAAAATTTCAAAGTAAGTTTTTTCTTTTGTTACGGTTTTACTAGTATACTTAATGATAGTTGATGCATTTGTTTTTATTTTCAGAAAGCCTAAAATGACATGTTTAAAAAATAAATTTAAATGCTATTACAATCATTCTTGGCTCTAGGAAAATAAGAAAGGGTAATAAATAGTGTTGGACAAAAGTGAATCGTAATGAGCATGTTGAAGAAATTTTGAACAAAATTCTTGACTGGCCCGAACATGAAACATACCTACGAAGATGCATTCACAAAAATGATGCTACAAACTTAGATGATATGAAATCAGCAGCTGTTTGTGCAATATGTCCAATTGATGCCAAATCAATTGTCGAAATTCTTTTTAAGGGATTAAAATCTAATAATTACAAAACGTTTACCAATACTATTACAGTTTTTGATTTCTTACTAAAATATTCAACTGAATATTCAACTGACTTCAAAGCACTTAGTTGTGAAAAATATAAAACGGTTTGTAAAGTTGATAATGAAATACAGGTTGAGATACGTCTCAGCCAGGTATTTCAGAAATTTTGCAAAACACAGGATTTAAGATTTCGAGATCTTTTACATTCTCGGTAAGGGATGCGAATTGTTACTCAAGAAAACATACCAGTAGACACTAATAAACGTTACCGCAGACTGGCTTGAAATCCTATCCTTCAAGTTCGAAAGGGTGTATAATAGCCACTGCGCTACGGTAACTTAAACATTATTTGGAAAGAACAGCCAATTGATTAAACCGATTGAACAACCCCAGGTTGTCTCGATTAAAAGTAGAAGAACGCTCCAAAGTGATATCGGTCCTGCTGCTACAAGCCTAGCTAAAAAGCCCCAAAAAAGAAGTTGAATAACTGACAAGCCCTATCTAAGCTTAAACCTGCGGAAAAAAATAAAACATATTTGAAGAAAATCGCATTTCATTATGAAACTGAAGGGTACCCAAATTTCTGTCAAAATGAACCATGAACAAACCCCCTTCAACTCAAGTTAGGTTACAACTCAATCATCATGGATAGTTAAACAAGAGCTAAGAGCACATATGGCACTTGTGACGAGGCAAGAAGAACTAAGAGCCAAGAGCTCATATGGTATGAGCTCTAACAAATATCTAAGAATCAATAGACTGATTTAAAAGGAAAATCAGAGGCTTAATGCCAGTCAGGATTTAAAATAAGAGCTCCGAGTCACGATGTCCTTCTAAATATCAAAATTCATTAAAATCCGATCACCCACTCGTAAGTTATAAATACCTCACTTTTTCTAATTTTTCCTCTCCCTTTAGCCACCCAGATGGTCAAATCTGGGAAAACGACTTTATCAAGTCAAGTTGTTCAGTTCCCTGACACGCCTACCAATTTTCATCGTCCTAGCACGCCCAGAAGCACCAAACTCGCCAAATCACTTAACCCCTCCCTCCAACTCCCCCAAAGAGAGCGAATCCAGTACGGTTACATCAATCATGTATCAAGGACATTTGCTTATTCTATCCACCAAGCTTCATCCCGATTCCTCCACTCCAAGCGTTTTCCAAGATTTCCCCCACCAGCTTCCCCCAATATCAACAGATCTGGTCGGGATTTGAAAAAAGAGCCCTGAGACATGAATTTCTTCTAAATATAAAATTTCATTAAGATCCGGTTACCCGTTCTTAAGTTAAAAATACCTCCATTTTCTAATTTTTCAAAATTAACACCAACCCCCCAGCTTCTCCAAAGATAATGGGTGAGACACCCTTTCGTAAATTACAAATACCTCATTTTTCCAAATTACCCCCCCCCCCCCCCCCAACTCCACCAAAGAGAGCAGATCCGGTCCGGTTATGTTAGTCACGTATCTTAGACAGGTTTTTATTCTTCCCATGCACTTTCTTCCTGATCTCTCCGCTTTAACTATTTTCTAAAATTTCCGGTCCACCCCCCCAACTGCCCCCTCCAATGACGCTGGATCCAGTTGAGATTTAAAAAAAGAGATCTGAGTTACGAGGTCCTTCTAAATATGAAGTTTCATGAAGATCCGATAACTCCTTCGTAAGTTAGAAATACGTCATTTTTTCTAAATTTTCAGGATTACCCGCCCCCCGCTAATACAGCGGATCTGTTCCAATTATATCAATCAGGTATCTAAGACTTCTGCTTATTTTTCCCACCAAGTTTCATCCCAATCCCTCCAATCTAAGCGTTTTGAATGATTTTAGGTTCCCCCAAACTCCCCCCAATGTCACCAGATCCGGTCGGTATTTTAAATAAGAGCTTTGAGACACAATTTCCTTCTAAATGTCAAATTTCATCGAGATCCGATCACTCGTTTGTAAGTTAAAATTACATCATTTTCCCAAATTTTTACAAACTTTGCAACTACTGCAAAGATAGCGGATCCGTTCCGGTTATGTTAATCATGTATCTAGGACCTTTGCTTATATTTCCCAACAAGTTTCATCCCGATCCCTCCACTCTAAGTGTTTTCCAAGATTTTAGGTGTCCCCCTCCCAACTCCCCCCCCCCAATGTCACCAGATGCAGTCGGGATTATAAAAAACTGCTCTGAGACAAGATATCCTTCCTAATATCAAATTTCATTAAGATCTGATCAACCCTTCGTAAGTTAAAAATACTCCATTTTTCTTTGTTTTTTCCAAATTAACCGTCCTTCCCCACTCCCCCCAGATGGTCAAATCGGGAAAACGACTATTTTTAACTTAATCTGGTCCGGTTCTTGATAAGCCCGCCAAATTTCATCGTTCTATATTACCTGGAAGTGCCTAAAGCTGCAAAACTGGGACCGACAGACAGACAGACAGACCGACATAATTTGCGATTGCTATATGTCACTTGGTTAATACCAAGTGCCATAAAAACAAGGTTAGCAAAAGCTGAATAAGGGAAAGATGAATAAGAATTTAGCTGAACATGAATTGACTGGCATTGGGTGGAATCGAATGCGGGATATATTGGACAGGGCTGAACATATGGGGGTTTGAAATGAAGGGGTGGTATGTAAAAGAAAGTAATAGCTGTGTTGAATAGATTTTAGTTTAGTATATACTTCAGAAGACAAAAATGGAAATTTAGCGGTGTCTATCTGTAACATTACTTTTGTTAATGAAAAAAAATCTGAATTGCCGCTTATCGAAGGACTTCATTCAGTTCAGTTCAGTTCATTCGGATTTATTAAAAAAGATTATAACAGTCATAACATACTTAATCTCTCATCTCTCTGCAAAAACTGCATGCTGAGTCCCATATCACCTCAAAAATAAATACACAATATGGCTCTCCCTCCACTTCTCGATACAACCATGGCCCCTACCAAAAAAAAAACATCCTTACAAGTCCCCACCTCTTCATCCAGGAGCAAACCACTCCAACCCCCACAAAAAACTCAATAATAGCTAAAATCACTTTTCTAATTATATTCATTATTCAAATTAAACTAATTCAAAACAAGATAATTTTTTATTCTCTTTTTGAAAGAACCAAGGGAGCTCCTACCTCTCAGTTCAAGCGGTAGGGTATTGTAAGCCTTAGCACAGACGATGTCAGGCGAAAAATCCGACCTCACTGTTGGCGTATTTCTGTGCTAATAGTCTTGTAATTGGAAGACGCTGTTTGGATACCAAACGGAATAGATTCCTAAAAGGTGGTGGAAGCAAGCCGGAGAGGAATCTGAAAGCAAAAACCAAGCAGGAAAGCTCAAACAGCGATTTCAGCGAGAGATAATTTTCTGTGTGTTTGATGATCTTCAAGGCATTCTTGTGGATGGAATCCAGTTTTTTCAGATGGGATTTGAATGTTGATTGCCATACCATTGCGCAATACTGTAAGTGGGGTCTAATGAGTGCATTGTAGAGAAGGGTAAGGGTTTTACGTGGGAATGTTTGCTTCAGTTTTTTCATGATACCCAGATTCCTTGAAAGCTTTAATTCTACAGCATGGATATGAGGAAGGAAAGAAAGGTTTTCATCTACTATTACTCCTAAATATTTTGCACATCCATTTACTGGTCGTTGAACCTTTCCACGAGACGTCACAATTCCTGTTATTTCTGGGTGAAGGGTTCCTACCCTAGAAAATAGTAGGATGCAAGATTTTTCTACATTGATGACAAGTTTGTTGGCATCCATCCACAGATAGGTCTCTTCTATGATGTTTTCAAGCTTCCGCTGGAGTGAAGGCATATCAAGTCCGCAGCAGGTAATTGTAGTGTCGTCAGCGAATGCTATAAGTTCATCTTGCTCGTTAGTAATGTCCTCAGATGTTTGATCAAAGCATAGGTTACAGCATTTTTGGTCGTCATGATTCGGATTAAGGATACCAGTTAGGTCATTTACAAGGACTAAAAACAAAAGAGGACCGAGGATTGATCCTTGGGGCACACCAAATTTCACAGTAGTGTCGTTTCTTGGGTCGTCACCAATGTAGATGCACCTATTTTGAAGGTAAGATTCAAACCATTGAAGGGCTATCCCTCTCACTCCAATATGGTGCAACTTTCCCAGTAAGATTGTATGATCCATGCTGTCAAATGCTTTCTTGATATCAATCAGTATAGCAGCTGGCAGAAGACCTGAGTCAAGTGCTCTGTTGATGAATAAGCTTAGGGATGCCAGAGCATCTTCTGTTGAATGACCAGGTCTGAAGTCGAACTGACGACTATTAAAAAATCCTTTTTTTTCGAGAAACTGGTAAAGTAGTCTTTGTAAGGGTTTTTCAAAAACTTTTGAAAAAAGAGATAATATGGATATGGGTCGGAAATTTGATGGATCGTCATGAGGGCCACCTTTATGCAGAGGGATTATTCTTGCTTTTTTTAGTATCGAAGGAAAAACACCACTTCTTAGAGACAGGTTTATCAAATAAGTTAATGGCTCTAGGATAGAAGGGAGGACTGCTTTCAGGGCTTTCGTGTGTATCCGGTCAAATCCAGATGCTGATGTGCCTTTCAAGGTCTTCACAATTAGCTCTACTTCAGTTGATATCACAGGAATTATTGCCATTGATTTGGTGCATGCTGAGCCAAGGTAATGCTTGTAGGGTTTGTGGGGACTTTTCGCAGAATTAGATGTAATTCCTCCTATCCTTGCGAAAAATGTACTGAGTTCTTTTGCAACCTGAGTGGGTTCTGTAACAAAAAGTCTGGAAGGCAATTCTGCTTTCTTATCATTTGGTCGCAAAACCGAATTGATGACCTTCCAGACTTTTCGTCCATCCTTCCCACTTTCAGATATTTTATTATTCACATAAATTCTTTTTACTTTCCTCAGAACTGAATGAATGCATTTCTTATACGTCTCATATCTCTCTAGGTTTTCTCGGCTTGGGTGGTTTCTGTAATTTGCTCATAACTTATTTTTCTTATTTATGCATATGAGTAAGCTTTCGGTAGCCCATGGACATATTGGGGTATTTTTTCTTCCACGGTTTCTTGGTTTCTCTTTAAAACAGCATGCTTTATATGCAGCTACAAACGCATTGTGGAAAATTTCAAAACCTTCGTTCACATCCTCATTTGCTAGGACACTGTCCCAAGAAACTTTTTTTAACTCATCATTTAATAGTTTAAGATTCTCCTCTTTAAGATTAACTACTTGTAGACCCTGGTTAGTTCTTACGAGTGGAGTTGGTATCCTCGCCGTGTTGAAGACAGTGTGTATACCTTCGCCGGACATAATGTAGAAAAAATGTTGTCAATCAGTGAGTGTGTACTTTCTGTTACTCTGGTTGGAATTGTAGTTGAAGGGTAAAGATTAGACCCTGACATAATAGTGAGAAGATCCACTGAGCTATTTCTTAGAGGAAAGGCTAGATTAATGTTAAAATCACCCATGATGATCACATCTTGGTTCTTGTTTCCTATCAGCTGTAAAATCTGAGTTAGTATATCCGTAAAAGCGGAAACAGAACCAGAGGGTGAGCGATATATTTCTCCAATCAATATCTTTTTCTTAGAAGGCCCATATAGCTCAAGGAAAAGTGATTCAAAAACGCCTTCAAAATTCCGGCTCAGTTGATTGTTAATATGCACAGCATATTCATTCCTCGCATAAATAGCCAATCCTCCTCTGCGAGCTTCTTTTCTATGTAGAAAATCTGATTTATAGCCTGGGATATCTAGGAGGCTATCCGTTTGTCCTGTAAGGAATGTCTTACATAATCCAATTATGTTGGGTTGCAGTTGGTGGCACATTGAAGTTATTTCCATAAACGACGAACATAATCCTTGACAGTTAAGTTGAAGCACAGAGAACTGAGATTCAGAGTGCCCCTTGGTTAAATCTATTAAATCAACATATTTACTTCTAGGATAACTATTTTCACTAAATAACGGCAAATCATCTTCATTACTTATTTTTTCATCAAAAATTTTCTCTAAATCCGTAAAAGAATTCTCTAACTTTTTTAACCGGTTATAATCTTTTGGCAATGACGAAGTGATTAGCCCCCGGGATGAAGAATAGGAACTCATTACTTACCTAATAATTTCCAGGGGACAAGGCCATATCTTGAAGTGAAGCAAAAGCCATGAGAAATACACACACCCGTAGGAACTTTTTTTGAACTCTGAAAGAGAAAAACAAAACAAAGAAAATGGAATAACATGGATAAAAAATAGCACTGAAATACACATTTTAGACAGAAAAATGTAAGCAAGCGGCAATCAACTTGTAATGACAACTACATATGAAGGAGAAAAAATAAAAAATATATAGAAAAATTAAGGAATGTTCAAGAACTTAATCATCATCCGACCGTGGCAAGGATGGGGGAAAATCAACATGGAAATCTAATCAATTGGCAATCAACTTATACTGACAAAACTTATGAATGAAAGGAACACACACAATTATGACTCTGAGTCTAATTCCTCAGGTTGGATAGTTGGCACTTTAACTGGGTCAAAGCATTCATCTAGATATTTCGCCCATTGTGAATTTTTAGACTTTTTAACATCCAACCGCATTCTGACGCCTCGTTGGACAAGACGAGTTTCTGCAACTTTCTCAGCTATCACTTTAGATGTTTTTAGCTTATACCCTAATGACAAAAGTTCCTTTCTTCTTTTACCAAGCTCCGCTGGTAGGTCCGTCGATATACTGAACCCCGTCTTCTTAAGTTTTCCATACTCCTTCATGATCATCGACCGGTCAAAGCCATCTAGGCTTACAAAAATAGGCTCTATAACCTTTTTTCGCTGTGTCCCACTCCGGAGGCTCAGAACACTCTCTGGTTCTGGTCGACTAAATTTCTTTGAAATACGATAAATGGCACTCATACGTATTTGTTTAGCGTTGGATATTCCAAGCTTAGCCTCAAAAAATGAGGCTACAGTCTGCCGAAGATTATCTGAGCCTTGCGGCGCTTCAATTCCGTGTATAATGATATTATTTTTTCTTGTATATAGTTCTGTTCGTAAAGTAGAAGTCTTCACTTGGACGAGCTCAGTCTTGAGCAATTTATTTTCTGCTCTGAGTAGTTTATTTTCAGTCTGTAACTGCGAAATTAGCTGTAGCATTTCGTCCGTCCTCCGGTCAAAATGCTCTTTTGTCACTGCCATTACTAATTTCTGACGATAATGCCGCTTTGCCTATCTAATATACTAAAATATCATCGAGTGAAACTTACTCGCAAGGGCCCCCTTTTGTAATAAAACCAGTTATTACTAGGGCCCGCTTTCATCAAATGCAAATCTGAAATCCTATTCAATCGAGCTTGTTCTCAGTGAAAAAACACTGTATCCTAGGGGCGTGGCTATAGCAAATCCACTTTGCACAGCGGAGAACCACACTGCATGAATGCTCAACGATAACTGAAATGCTATTAAATGTACGAACATTCCAATTTGAAAATCCAGATTACCATACACAAAAAAACCTATGATTTGAAACTTTAACACAAAACCTTAATTAAAATGATTTTAAAAGATGATTTGGATGTGAAAAATATAGATGCTGCAGGTATTTTCAAAAATACTACTAACACAACTAAGTGCGTAGTTATTAGTAGTGAGTACATTGTGAATTCTGCGACAAAGTATCCCCTTCGAATCCCAGTCCTGACCCTTTTTTCAAACTTCTAAAAAGATGCAGGTGTTACAAATTTTCATTGAGACTCAGGTGTCTGTTACATTATAGTGGAATGATTTCTAAGAGATACAGGTGGTTGCTATGTTAATTACTTAAAAAAGCTGCAAAGGCCAGGGAAAAATCCTTCAAGGCCCTCCTAAGTAGGAAACCTTTAAAACACCATGTCCCTAGCAAGCAATTCCAACGGGACCCCAAGCGAGTGATTCCAGGTATGCCCTAGCAATTAATACCCATCGGGGGCCTCCTAAGAAGGAAACCTTTAAGACACCATGTTCCTAGCAAGCAATTCCAACGGGGTCCCAAGCGAGCGATTCCACTTAAGACCTAGCAATTAATCCCATCGGGGGCCTAGTATCCAATTCTACCGGGGCACTAACATTATATTTTATAATGTTTAAAATAACATTATTTAATATTTTAATAATTTTTGTTAAGAATATCATTTTTCTTTCAAGGCGTTTTTTTCGATGATTTTGTTTTTCTTTGATCCATTTTTTTCTCAAGTAATCTTCACAATCCAAATACTGCTGTCCGCTTTAGGATTTGAAAAAGACTTTTCCTCAATTGAGCTCTGCACTAAACAGCTGGAACAAGATAGCTTTTCTAATATTATGATTTAAAGAAATACTTTCTGCGTGATAGCCTTTCTGTGCACGGAGAAATCCGTGCCCCAGTTTCTAGAATAATTAAATGGATCGTATGTTTCAAATCGTTCCCATATGAGAGAGCGTAAGCCCCCCAATACTATTTACTTTTGATTTATTAACCACCGTATTTTTGTGGCGTAATTATTTTTTGACGTGAAATAGACCAGTTAAATTAGCTATTGAATCAGTGAGATGTTATATAGCATTGGTTTTAGATATTTCATTGCGTAGATGATTGCTTATTGAAGATTTATTCTAGAGCAAGAAATCTAAATAATAAGCACTTTTTTTGTACATACATGTATATTATTAAAAAACATTTAAAACTCATGAAATCACAGAGAAAGCAATTAAAATTCAACAAATGGAAAAACAAACGTAAAAAAGCTGATATAGCATAACGTATAAGCAAACACCTGAAATCAAGAAAGGCGGGGGACCTTAAGCAACCAATTTCAGAAATGGATGGTTGTTATTAGAGGTAAATATAAGTCATAGTAAGAGATATGTCTGAGAGGCTTTATTGAAAATGTCTTATTTCTATTCCTATATTAAGCACACTTGCCTGGCACATTATATCAATTTAAATTTTGGTATTAGCAAAATCATATTTTGAATGAGCAGTAAGTATTACTTTTTATGCAACAGAATCCTCACATCTTACAATAGCAATAACAACAAAAAATATCAACTTCACAATAAGATGTTTCGCTAGTACATGAAACACCCAACCGAAGTAAAAAAAGATAGACTTTTTAATGAAAATACCACGTTTTTTGAGCCAACACTATGTAAATTCACACCACCGCGGCAATATGCAGCAGGCCCTTGACATCCTTATGATACATATTATCATTCCTAGGCTTACAAAAAATTTTCTTGATAAAAATTGTTCTCTAAATCTATTTGTTTGTGTTTTTACAAGCCAATCTCATTATTCTACCTAAATCTTTATAAATATTTTTTTTAAAAATAAGTAAGTCTGATGCTCCCCCCCACGTCTCCCCCCCCCCTATTACAGCAAATCCAGCTCTAATTCTGCTTCCCCCATTTATGATTCCTGTTACAGTATTTCCCATTCCAATTCCATACCAAAACCTTGTCAAATATTATCAAAACCTTAGGCTACATTATATTATCAAAGTCCTGCATGATATTATCAAATAATGTTTAAATGTTATACAATCTTATCATGCATTTTCAAAGTCTTGTGAGATATTATGACAATGCTTTCAGATCACATCCTTTAGATAACATCATGTCAGATTTGATTATATAAAACATGTTTTGATATTGCCGGAAAATTTTTTTCTTAATAGCAGGTAGAATTTTTATAATGGCATGCATGACTTTGTTAATATATTGCAAGGTTTTGATAATTCTATGTAAAGTTTTAACAATATCATAGAAGATTCTCATTATACCATCTGGGATTTTGATAATGCCGTACAAGATATTTAACAATTCCAGGCATGATTTCAATAATAACGCACAGGATTTTGGTAATGCTTGATAATATTTTGATAGTACCTAATAGGATTTTGATAGCATAATTCTAGATTTGATAGACTTGGCAATACTTTGATAATCTCGATAATCTGATAACGTGAATGGCTTTCAGTTTTAATTCTGTGTTTCCACAATTCGAGTGACTCAGTGGCTAAATCAGTCAAATTCATGAAAATCAACTTCATAACAAGCTTTGTTTTAGATGGTTTTTTTACTCGCTATTTGGAATTGATTCATTTTGAATGGCTTTTGGGTTGAACCGAAATACAGAGGTTGCAAAATTCATGTGACTCCTTGACCAAATAAGTTAGGTCCATCAAATAAGAGATCTAAAGCCGAACTGGCCAGCCAAAACAAAAAACAAAGAAATTAATATAAAGACGACAAACAGGCCTTTGGCCAGAAATATTTGGATTGTGAAGGTTCCATGAGAAAAAAATGGCTCAAAGAAGAAAAATAGTATTCTAGAAAAATACACCTTGAAAGAAAAATAAAATTCTAAAGAAAAAATATCTTAATGTAGTATGTAACATCCCAGGTGTGCATTATCATTATGTAAGACTCACCTGAGCGTCGCCAATACTTAGCACACGTCTCTGTGCCCTCCTCAGTTACAAACGGGGGTTCTCCCTGGGCCTTGACCTCTAACATGTCATGCAAGATTGTTTCATTTTCAGTTATAACCGGAACTTTCCCAGCCTGACTAGCGGACCCCCCGGTGGATCTGGTTACTAGGGCCCCAGTGAAATTCAATACTAGAGCCTGGCTTAAAATGGTTGCCAGGGCCCTGCTGGAATTGGATGTTAGGAACCACCAGTGGAAATGAATGCTAGTGCTCCGGTAGAATTTTGATGCTAGGAGCCCCGATGGAATCGCTCACTAGAGGCCCGTTAGAATTGGCTACTAGGGCACCCGATGGAACTGGATGGTAGACCCCGAATAGGATTGATTGTTAGGGCTCCAGAGGAATCGCTCGCTTGGGGCAAAATGGAATTGCTTGCTTGGGGCACGGTGTCTTGAAGGTTTCCTTCGTAGGAGGGACCTGATGGTTTTATCCAGGCTTTTGCAGTTTTTTTAAGTAATTACCATAGCAATCACCTGCATCTCTTCAAAAATATTGCTCTCTTACTTAGCAAGCACCCGCGTCTCGAAGAAAATTGATAACACCTGCGTCTTTAAGGAGTTTGAAAAAATACAATACTCAGAACGAGGAAACTACATCAAAAACTAAATTTGAAACTGAATATACCCCAATAACAGAAGTGGAAGAAACATTCCCCACGTCGAACTCCGCGACTACTGACCCACAACCAATAGAGTTAGACACCTCAATGTCAGAAATTACTACAGAAACTATCCCTAGCGTACTAATGCCAAATAACAACGATGAAATTTTAATAACAGTAAGGCAACCATACCGATCCACTAGCTGGATTTGGGCTTCTAAAAAGAAAGGAAGAATCCAAGTTAGATGGCAAATCCCTTTTGTTGACGCCGACTATGGTAGAACACAATGTATGGATGGAGACAACAAATGCCAAGATGAAAATCACTGGAGAGAATGTTGGACTACAGATGGTAAAAAAAACTTGCCAACGACTGGCCACGGCTGACGAACCAGCAAAGAATGAACTAGAACCCCTCTCGGAATTAACCATGAAAAATGCTCATAAAATATCAACTCATCAGGCATTCCTCATATT
This sequence comes from Artemia franciscana, assembly GCF_032884065.1. NCBI lineage: Eukaryota > Metazoa > Arthropoda > Branchiopoda > Anostraca > Artemiidae > Artemia > Artemia franciscana. Next base: position 64,985 of record NW_027062881.1, read on the forward strand.
ATATAGACAAAGGTTGGAAGCGTTATTTGAACTATTCAATAAAGAAATACAAAAACTTAAACAAAGCACAACACGTATATTTGAAGTGTTTTTCCGAAAGAGTAAATATAAAAGCTCAACGAGTTTAATCCTGATAACTAAGAAATCAGCACCTGACTGAACTTGCCCATGGACAAGGTTGAAGCTCGTAAGAAAGCTTTCATTACGGGAATAGTGTTACAACCAGAATAGTTGTTTTTCGGTGCATATATATCCTAGGACCATGCTTCTAATTATTTAAGTCCACTTGTTCGAGTCACAATTCAAAACAGTTAGCAAGTTTCTAACCACTTCCACTCTAATAAATTATAGCAAATCAATGTACGAAAATAAACGAAAATGTTAAAAAAAACTAAAAGTTTTTTCATTTACAAATTATTGTTTATAATATAATAAAATTTAATTTTTCAATTCTGCATTGCATAAGACCGTATCTAATGAAGACATTGGGCAGAAAGAGGAATCCCAAGATTTCTGATTAGAATATATACCTGCATTTATCTGTTGCAATTATATTAGCTCATTTTATTTCTAACCGCAATGATTCTAAATTTTTATGAAAGCCTAATGAAAAGGGATTTTCTGGCAAAAATCCTTAAGTTCAGTCATGCTAAAAAATAAACAAGCAAATCCTATTTCAGTACATTTCATATATTTTAATCTAATCTATTCCACCCTCTTCAACTTAGAAGCTGTTAAACTAAGCAAGAAAAATTATTCAACAAGAATATCTTTCCCGACAATAAAAAAAAAAAAAAAATCAACATGGCCATAATGACATAGGAACTAGCAACACAATGGTATTAATATCAATCTTTACCTTGACATCAACCAATACGCTTTGGAGGCAAAAACTTAAAAAAAGTAGTCATTTGACCATTGCTCATGGATCAACTGTGTATTAATACAAAATAAATACCTGGAGTAAATTCATACTGATACCCGAGAAAAGCGGACGCTGTAATCACATGGAAAAGATGGTCCCATAGCGTCACTTATTTTCGGAGAAGATAACTTACTGGTGTACATAAAAAGACAATAAGTGAAAAAACAGACAAACCATGAAAACAAAGCTGTTAAAAACCGTTCAGTTGAAAACTATATTATTGAAATGCCCAATTTTAATCAGTTTCATAGGGGAACTTTCAACTGAACATTTTTATTCTCTTTACTTATCTTTTTGTTTTATGATGGTTATATAACTACTAATGAATTGCGTTCAATGTTCTGATTTAAGTTAAATTTTAAATTTAAGTTAAATACAGTAAAACAATAATTGTAAATTCTAAGTTTGAAGATCTGAAAACAAATTTCCCCTAATGACAATACACACTAGAGCTGCCATGAAGAACAATCGAAGAAGTAGCAAAAAAAAAACATAGAAAAAGAGGGAGGAGTCTAACGGGGATTGGGGGTTATTATAAACAAACAATAAGTATAAAAGCAAAGGAAGTATATAAATCCAAAAAGACAGAAGAAAACAGATTTAAATAACATCAGAGAAGTTTAGGGTTTTTGACATTTTAAGATGACCGAATGTCCGTTTCATCTCTCATTGATGGAAGGACACATAGCAACCTAATTTCTTCTATAAGTGATTGACTAAAAGGGCTGTTCTTAGGGTTGGCATTTAAAAAAATATTTGCTGCGTGAGCTAGCCCTAAAACATTTCGATTTTAATTTATTCCATATTTAAATTCTTTTTAAGAAATATGTTAAATCATGGTATCAAAAAAACTATCGATTTTTCGTTTCTTCTCATTTAGTTCAACTTCAGTATTAGAAAGAGATAGATATAAAAAAAAGTTCGTTTCCCAGCAGCTAAAAAAAAGAAAGTACTTTTCATCCAGCCGGCTAGTTGTATATTTAATTTTAGTTTCATGGATTTCCAAATTCCCTAGACATTAATTACTTTTATTATTCATTTAACCGTCTTTAATATACTCTAACCTATTTAATTTTCATTTGAGTAATAATAAAACAATTTATAATACTTATTGACTTTTTTCATACAAAGAAAAAAAAATATCCAAAGAAAAACTAGGAGTAACCTTTAAAGCTTTCAATTTAGGTTGTACATTCAAACCTATAAATCTTGAAAATCTACTAAAATAGCTTCAAAGTTTTTCCAAGTCTCTAGTTAGCTTTCTAAGTATTTAGTAAGAAAGCTTACTGAGCCTCTTTTCCTTACATTTACCAGTCAGAGTTAAATCCGCTAAACAAGAATGTGTTGCGATTTGGAATATTATAACTGAAAATTTGAATAAAATGAAATTTGAAATAACGCACATGTTTCAATAGAGCTTAAGTGTGAACACACCAGACAAAGCATGGTAAGAAAAATAAATAAACAAAGAATTAATTAAAACCTCTTCATAAAGTGGAAGCACTAATAAAAGGTGGCAAAATCTCCCGTTCTCTTAAAATTGTCCTCTTGTTTGTTCTTCTTTATTTCATTCAGTCTTCTCTTCATCTTGTTTTCTTTTCGGCATTGAAGGTTGTTGGAGCTAGGACCAAAATATTCAGCTTCTTCCCGTCTCACCGATACAAATCAACCTGATTGACATAAACAACAACATAGGCTACAATCTATTTTATGTATCTATGGTCGCTAGGACATCTATTATTTTTTTAAAGTTATGATACCAGGCGTTTTTAGATTTCTTTCGATGCAAAATGAACAAATTAGTGTACTCTAGGTTTAGAGACGAGTTTGTCTCAAGGGCCTACAATTCCTAACTTCCCGTAAAACGAATTTTTGATTCTGAATTCTGTTTCCACATTGTGACGACATATTTGTTTTTGCACTGTATCAAAATATGTAAGCAGTATCACGATTGGGCTTAACCAAAAAAGAAATCAACATCAAGATTTGCCGGAGAGTCCCCTTTTTTAATACATATTCCCAAATTTAATTCCCTTCTAATTTGAACTCTGAAGTTAATAAAGGTCAGGTATCGACAATCAGCTGAAACCTTAAATATTATCCAACTAATAAAGGTGTTTTGCTGAAAATTAAACACTTCAAAGTCGGTTCTAAAAAATTGTCTGTTAAACATCCAAAACCAAACTGTGCCTTTTTTTTCAGTTTCATAAAGAAAAACCAACCAATTACATCAAGTTTGGATGTCAGAAAACTCTTCATAGAATAATAATAATTAAAAAAAAAAGTTGGACCCTGGTTTTCCTTTTGTTTCTAAGCCCTAAAGAGAAAAGAAAAACCAAAAAGGTTTAAATTCAATCGATTTGGCAGATAATTTTTCTGATACTGACTTCGAAATACGACACTAGACCCTTAAAGTCCTAACCGGCGGTGCTGATCTCCTTTTCCAGACCCTTCAGCCAGGAAGTGCTCTAGGGGATTAAGGGCCAGCAATTCTGTGTTTTCGCACACCGTTCCTGCTTACCTTCCCCAAATTTCTCCAGTTAACCATTTAGAGCTGGGTCGACTCTAGCTGAACTGACAGAATCATGTCACTGACCCCAATCCCAAACTTTATAACCGGCCACATCAGGAATAAAACCTCACCCTCGGAAAACGAATAGCAAAACCTAGCGTGCCAAACACTCAGTTAGGACCTTCCTGATTCTAATTATTGTTCTCATTAACTTTGAATTAAAATAAAAAAGCAAACATTCCCTAAACCTAGAGCTGTTCTCTTTTTTGTTGCCTAGTTGAGTGAAAAACTGCAACAAAACAACCCTTGAAATTTTTTTTAGTCTATTAGATACATTAATGACAGTTGGTAGGTAATTCTTATAATCATTTCCGAGCGTCACTGGTTTACTCTTCTGGTAAAAGTTTCCCAAAAAGCCAATCAGATGTTTAAAATAATATTTGTGCATTGAAGCATAAAAGGGGATTCAGTAGATTCTAGCACTTAATAGTTTCAAATTTAGATAATTCGCAAAGAAAGAGGGTTACAAATAGGCCAAAGATATAAAATATAAAAAAGTACCTCTGAATATTTATTTTTCATTATATCACGTCAGTTATAACCGTGGACACAGGAATTCATTTGACCTATAAGAGTTACACTTACCTTTTGTAACAGCTAGACACTCTATACAAAATTTTTTCATCCACCTTTTAATAGCGGCGACGATCTCTCGAACGACTCCTGAAAATACCAACACTTATAATTTCTGCCTGCTTTTGTTTGTCTTAAGGTCAACATTATACTAGAAACGGCTTTATACATTGTCAAAATGTTCTGGGGACAGTATGAGTATTAACCAGAATATTTCACATCTTTTTATTTTCTTTTTGTAAAAAATTATGTCCCTAAAGTTTAATAGGAACGAGTTAGTTGTTCGCAGAACCACATAAATTTATTTCTACAATATAATGTTTTAATGTACAATCAAAGAGCATATATAACTTAAGAGTGGAAACTGGGGTTAGTGTCGATAAAAAAGAACTCCGACACCATCTAACTTCAGGCATTTCTTTTTAGAAACTAAGATCAGACACTTATTATTAGAGTGACTTTGCCAATTACATAGAGAAAGCACAAGAAATACCAAACCCTAGATGCCACTGGTATTCTTTTTTTTTGCCGAAACCAGCACCAGTTCCATCTCTTGTCAGCTCTTCTTCTACTGTTTCAGCAAACGAGGGCTTTTCAGTCAAAACCATTCAGCCCTTTTGCTTTTGATTCCCTCTGTGAGATGAACAGAGCTACTGAAGTGGTTGCCTCTTATTTATCTTGAATGGACTTGGATTTCTCTCAGTAAATCTATTGATTCTAGGAGTTGAAATATAACAGGATGAACATTGAGCTATAGGCACTGTGGACATGTACAGTCAGATAGACTCTTAGCTGACAGTGAAATTATGTGGTTTTTGAAGCACTTTGACAGTTTAAATTGCAGGGTATACTGTGCAGACGTCAGCATATTACAATCAAATAGTCAATGGTCAATTTTTTCACCTTATAAATTACAATTCCTGCAAAGAGGGGAAGAGGGAACTGAGCCACTTGAATTAGTGAACTGATATGAAAACACCTGAAAGCTTAGCCCACTTGAGCCGGACCGAATTCTATGATAAATTTTAGAAAAGTGCTTATTAGAGAAAGGAGATAAAATTGGATTATTCTTATTTAACAGTACCTCTGTTAATCTCCAGCAGTATATGTCTCAAAAGGGGATTGGTTTCCCACTTGGCTGGTCCATATTTAAGCATTCTTTGCAATTTCATCCAATTTATGGTTACCAGTTATACCCGAGTGGCTTGGAACATACTGAAGGGAAGTTCTTATGCCTCTTGAAGCAAGATTATCGATAATGCTAAGACAATGAAAAGTGTCTATATTCATCTTATACTGAGAAGCTGAAGCCAGCAACTTTAGGCTTGAAAAAGAGTCAGAATAAACTACAATATTTTGTAAATTAGCAATCAAAGGCTGATTATTCATGAGGTGCTCTAATGCCATGATCATGGCATTTTACTCTGCATACATAACACTACACTACACTTACCACCTTCTCATTCATTTTGGACCCATCAAAAAAAAGGAAATGGTTTTATATGTAACTGTATTAATTTCAGCTTTTTTTTTCTGGACGAAAGCAATGGGGGTAAATTTTTTAGTCCACTTTGAGAAATGATTGTTTACTGTGAGGATTGACCAACTCCATGGGGGGAGAGGGGGTGCTGAATGTCGATGCAATAGACTTTGCTGGCACTGGGAATTTCTTCTGGGTTTTGGCATATTCATTTGTAATGCCTCTATGCATGGATGGATTTCTTATCCGGTTACGCAGGGTATGTGAGCTATTGGCTGAAGTTCTTGTCAGATAGTTTATCAAAAGAAATTTTAGTCTTTCATTTATTATTGATAATCCACTCTCAGTAAGCAGAAACTTAGCACTTTTTGGTTTCCTAAGACCCAATATGAGACGGATTATATCATTTTGTGTAGTTTCAATTCGAAACTACACAAAAAGTTTCGAAGGTGGAAATTAAGTTTTTGGTCAAGCATGAGCCCCACGCAATTAATTTGATTGTCCTCTGGAATAACTCGTTCATTCAGAGTTAATCTTGCATTAACATTATTTCGCTTATGGTGGAATCGGATGATTTTCGACTTGGTGGGTACAACGGGTAAATAAAATTTTTCAGAAAAATTTCCAAACTGGAAGTGATTTTTGCAACTTTGAATGTGCAATCTCAAAGGTTTTGCCAGTTGCCCATACTACCAGATCATTAGTATCTTGTAAATTGGTGTGTGAGAGGTTCATTCCCGAGAGAAATAGGGAGAAGAGGAGGGAGCTCAGGACTGCACCCTCTGGGAGACCTTTGGCTATTGTAGTTTTGGGCGAGGAGGCTGAACCTACACAAAAAATGAAACTTCGATAGCTTTGACAGTAATCCAAGACTTGCAAGTTTAGCTAAAAGAATGTGGCGGTCGATATTATCATATGCCCCTTCAAAGTCTAGTAATGCAGCAAAGAGGACATTATTTTTAAATCGGGATTCATTTACTGCATTTGTTACAAATATAAAAGCATCTGTTGAGGAGTGGCGTTTCCTGAAACCAGTTTCAGTATAAGGTATCATATCATTCTTCTCAACGAGTCATATTTGGGTTTATTTTTCTTTTAATATTGGTAGGAAGAATAAACATTTCCAAACATTAAGAATGTGGATGAAGTCCATGCATGATTTAGGTGTTCCTGCTTATAAGAAAGGGTGAGATTCTTTATCCATGTAGGGTGCATGTAGATACTAGTAACATTGGCCCTACTATGTTGTATTGCATTATTTAGTTCATTAATTGAAAATGGACGGGTTATATACTCTGATCCTGGGGAGGCTGATATATGGAATTTATCAGGAATGGGGTCGTGATGCTGTCATTATTTGATGCTAGCCTATTTGAGAAAAGAATTGCAAATATTGTTGACTTTTCATTAACATTATGATAATAGCTATTATTATATAATAGCTCATACTGGAGTGGGTTGGAAGATTTTTCCACAGATGTGGCTTATAAGTTTATGTAAGATTGGCTTACGTGTTTTCCTGGATAGACTATTTGCAAAGTTATTCCAGTAACTATATTTATCGTTTATTATAGCATTTTTGAGGCTAGCCTCAGGTTGTAATTTTTTAGATATGTAGTAGAAAAGGCTTTTTTTTAGATATGATACCTTTGCTACCTTTTTGGTTTTTCATTTATTTTGGTGCTCATTTGTCCACCATGCTTTAGGAGTGTGATTGTTATTAAGTGTGATTTTAAATATTAGAAGTGTGTTATTACACACTTTATTAAGTGTGATATTAAGTGTGATTATAAAAGAAAACCTAAAAAGAGAAAAACTAAAAAAAAAAATGAAAAAAAAATTAAATAAGATAAAACTAAAAAGAAAAAAAGCTAAAAAACTAAAAAACCTGCAAAACTAAAAAAAGGAAAAACTGAAAAAGAAAAAAAAATATCACATGTTTGTTTTTGTATGTTTGAGGATTTGCATATGACGTCTGAAAAAAAAAGAAGAAAATGAAAGAAAAAAACTAAAAAATAAAAAAAGAAAAAAGAAAAAACTAAAAAAATAAAAAATAAAAAAGAAACAAAAAAAGAAAAAAAGAAAAAAAGAAAAAAAATAAAAAAGGTAAAAAACAAAAAGAAAAAAGCTACAAAAACCAAAAAAGCTACAAAAAAGAAAAACTAAAATAGAAAAAACTAGAAAAGCTGAAAAACTAAAAAAAAGAAAAAAAAACAAAAAAATTAAAAAAGAAAAAGCTAAAAAAAGAAAAACCTAAGGAAAAAAAACAAAAAAAAGAAAAAAAATTAAAAAGGTAAAAACTAAAAAGAAAAAAAGCCAAAAAAGCTACAAAACTAGAAAAAGAGAAAACTAACCGTTTTCGATGGAGTATATCTTCGGACATTTTCGATTTAAATTTCTCCCATAACTCTGTAGGAGCTGAAGGAGAGTAAGTTGTTAGTATGATTCCAAACAATGCACGAATTTGACTTGGAGTTGACATTTCGCACGCGTCATTGATGCAGTTATCCCAGTGTTGTGTCATTCTCAAATAAATTCAGAACTTGGCATGCAGTACGGTAAGTGTCATGCATAGTACCGTTTACAGTTCTCAAATACTCAAAGGACGTCGGACCGGGTACATTCACCAAAAGCAAGTGTAGAAAGAAGTATTCATGTTGATTGGGGTGAATGGTGTAGAGTCTTCCTATCGTGGTATACTTGAAGATGGTAGGTTGGCCTTCGACTGACTTACTCTGTTTTCAACGTTCAAATAATTTATTTTTAGTATTCCATGTGTAATACGAAGGCACTTAAGTATACAGCATTTTTGCAAAAGAATCATTTTGGCA
>NW_027062882.1:0-73519 GCF_032884065.1 Artemia franciscana
TTAGTTTTTTTGTAGTTTTTGCCTTTTTTAGTTTTTTCAGTTTTTTTTAGTTTTTTATTGGTTTTTACCTTTATTTTAGCTTATTTTTCAGTTTTTTCCTTTTTTTTATTTTTTTTAGTTTTTAGTTTTTTTAGTTTTTTACCTTTTTTTAGTTTTTTTAGTTTTTTTAGTTTTTTAGCTTTTTTATTTTTTTTATTAGTTTTTAGTTTTTTTTGTAGTTTTTGCCTTTTTTTTAGTTTTTTTAGTTTTTTAGCTTTTTTATTAGTTTTTAGTTTTTTTTGTAGTTTTTGCCTTTTTTTAGTTGGACAACTTATTTTTATATATATAGATAGTTTTTTTTTTTTTACTTATGTCCTGGTCGTCATTTATACTCCCTGTGTCCCGGTGCTTTGTTGATTGCTAATCGAACATTCCTTTTGTCCTGGTCGCTTTCTCTTTGAGTGTTGTCATTTATTAGTTTTTTCCTTTTTTTTTTAGTTTTTTATTGGTTTTTACCTTTATTTTAGCTTATTTTTCAGTTTTTTCCTTTTTTTTAGTTTTTTTTTATTTTTTATTTTTTTAAGTTTTTTACCTTTTTTTAGTTTTTTTAGTTTTTTTAGTTTTTTAGCTTTTTTACTTTTTTTATTAGTTTTTAGTTTTTTTTTGTAGTTTTTGCCTTTTTTTAGTTTTTTCAGTTTTTTTTTTAGTTTTTTATTGGTTTTTACCTTTATAGTTTTTTTAGTTTTTTAGCTTTTTATTTTTTTTATTAGTTTTTAGTTTTTTTTGTAGTTTTTGCCTTTTTTTAGTTTTTTCAGTTTTGACGTCACCTAATCCAGTTTTTTCAGGTGACGTCACCTGACACATCCATCCACACATCCATCCACACATCCATCCACAGACAACTTATTTTTATATATATAGATATATATATATATATATATATATATATATATATATATATATATATATATATATATATATATATATACTAGCTGTTGGGGTGGCGCTTCGCGCCACCCCAACACCTAGTTGGTGGGGGCGCTTCGCGCCCCCCCAAGCCCCCCCGCGCGCGTAAGTCGTTACGCGCCATAATAGTTACGCGCCATTGTAGTTGTGTCCCTATGTCCCACCTGTGAATATAGATATATATATATATATATATGGTTTTAACTACGTAAAACTTGCGAATATACAACATTCTTTGCTGTCCCATTGTCTTTGCATATAAATAGATTGTCAGGTTTACCGACTCTTGAACATGCAACATATAATGGTCCATGGGAAAACAATCTGTATTCAGATCTATACCTCATGATTCTAATGATTGCCCTTGAGCTTTGTTGATGGTGATTGCTAATCGACCATTCCCTGTCCCGGTGTCCCGGTCGTCATTTACATCCCCCTGTTTCCCCCGGTGTCCCCGTTGTAGTTGTGTCCCTGTGTCCCGGTCGTCATTTATATTCCCTGTGTCCCGGGTCCCGGTCATCATTTGTATCCCGGTGTCCGGTCTGTATATACATTCGTTTTTTAGTTTTGTTTTTCTCCTTTATTTTTTTCCTTTTTTTTTCTTTTTTAGCTTATTTAGATTTTTAGATTTTTTAGTTTTTTTTATTAGTTTTTAGTTTTTATTTCTTTTTAGTTTTTTTGTCCCGGTCGTCATTTATATCCCCCTGTTTCCCCCGGTGTCCCCGTTGTAGTTGTGTCCCTGTGTCCCGGTCGTTATTTATATTCCCTGTGTCCCGGTCGTCATTTGTATCCCGGTGTACATGTCCTGGTCGCTTTCTCTTTGAGTGTCGTCATTTATTAGTTTTTTCCTTTTTTTTTTTAGTTTTTTATTGGTTTTTACCTTTATTTTAGCTTATTTTTCAGTTTTTTCCTTTTTTTTAGTTTTTTTTTATTTTTTATTTTTTTTATTTTTTATTTTTTTTAGTTTTTTACCTTTTTTTAGTTTTTTTAGTTTTTTTAGCTTTTTAGCTTTTTTACTTTTTTTATTAGTTTTTAGTTTTTTTTTGTAGTTTTTGCCTTTTTTTAGTTTTTTTCACTTTTTTTTTAGTTTTTTATTGGTTTTTACCTTTATAGTTTTTTTAGTTTTTTAGCTTTTTATTTTTTTTATTAGTTTTTAGTTTTTTTTGTAGTTTTTGCCTTTTTTTAGTTTTTTCAGTTTTGACGTCACCTAATCCAGTTTTTTCAGGTGACGTCACCTGACACATCCATCCATCCATCCACAGACAGACAACTTATTTTTATATATATAGATATATATATATATATATATATATATATATATATATATATATATATATTAACTACGTAAAACTTGCGAATATACAACATTTTTCGCTGTCCCATTGTCTGTACATATAAATAGATTGTCAGGTTTACCGACTCTTGAACATGGAACACATAATTGTCCATGGGAAAAACAATCCGTATTCAGATCTATACCTCGTTAGTTTTTAGTTTTTAGTTTTTTACCTTTTTTTAGTTTCTTTTTAGTTTTTTAGCTTTTTTAGTTTTTTAGTAGTTTTTACCTGTTTTTTAGTTTTTTTTAGTTTTTTTTTTCTTTTTTAGTTTTTTTCTTCTTTTGTATTAATGCTAAAGCCAAGGTTTGAACCTGGAACCTCTCGGACCTAGAACCTGGAACATAACGCTTTACCAACTCAGCTACTTCGGCTTGAATACATTTACCTTTTTTAGTTTTCTTTATTTTTATTTTTATTTTTTTATTTTTCTTTTTCTCCTTTATTTGTCAGTTTTTTTCCTTTTTTTGTTTTTTTTCTATTTCAGTTTTTAGTTTTTTTTAGTTTTTTTTATTTTTTTATTAGTTTTTAGTTTGTTTTCTTTTTAGTTTTTTTTTGTAGTTTTTACCTTTTTTAGTTTTTTTTAGTTTTTTTTTACTTTTTTAGTTTTTAGTTTTTTACTCTTTTTTTAGTTTTTTTAGTTTTTTAGCTTTTTAGTTTTTTAGTATTTTCTTTTTAGGTTTTTTTTGTAGTTTTTATCTTTTTTAGTTTTTTTCTTCTTTTGTATTAATGCTAAAGTCATGGTTCGAACCAGGAACCTCTCGGACCTAGAACCTGGAACATAACGCTTTACCAACTGAGCTACTGTATTTGTATTTGTATCGGATTAACGACACTTCTTGACTACTAAGGTCCCTGCGTCGGCCCTGTAGTGCATTCCTGCAGCATGGTTCGATCTCTGGGTCCCGTATTACCACGCTAAGGTCAAACCCACTGCGCCAACACAGGTAGTTATATAACTGAGCTACTTCGGCTTTTGAATGCATTCGTTTTTGAATTGGTAGGTTTTGAAATAATTCAGACGTCATATGCGGACAGTGACGTCACTCGACAAACACACAGACAACTTATTTTTATATATAAAGATAGATACGTCAGTTGACAAACATGACGTCAGTCGACACACAAACATGACGTCAGTAGACAGACACACAGACAAACAACTTGCGCCAACCCAACACCTAGTTGGTGGGGGTGCTTCACGCCCTGCAAAGCCCCCCCGCGCGCGTAAGTCGTTACGCGCCATATTAGTTACGCGCCATTGTAGTTGTTTCCCTGTGTCCCACCTGTGAATATAGATATATATATATATATATATATATATATATATATATATATATATATATATATATATATATATATATATATATATATATATATATATATATATATATATATATATATATATATATACTAGCTGTTGGGGTGGCGCTTCGCGCCACCCCAACACCTAGTTGGTGGGGCGCTTCGTGCCCCCCCAAGCCCCCCCACGTGCGTAAGTCGTTACGCGCCATATTAGTTATGCGCCATTGTAGTTGTGTCCCTGTGTCCCACCTGTGAATATAGATAGATTTATATATGTGTTTCAAACTACGTAAAAATTGCGAATAAACAACATTCTTGGCTTTCCCATTGTCTGTTTATATACAAAGCCGTATGTACTAATAATGACGTCATATGCAAACGCTCTTTTTACAAACAAACAAACATGCATCCACACAACTCGTTTTTATATAGATAGATAGATAGATAGATACAATACAAATTAACTGCGTAAAACTTGCGAATATACAACATTCTTCGCTGTCCAATTGTCGCTGCATATAAATACATTGTCAGGTTTACCGACCCTCGAACATGCAACGTACAATTGTCCATGGGAAAAACAATCAGTATTAAGATCTATACCACATTTTTCTAATGATTGACCTTGAGCTTTGTTAATGGTGATTGCAAATACTAATCGAATTGGGAATTGCAATCTTTTAAATTGAAAAAGCAGATCCGTTGGAATCATGGGAATACGAGGAATAAGAACAGCCTCACCCTCATAAGGCCCTGTCAAGATTGTGGCCTCTATTAGGTTTTCCATTGTTTTTTTTACGGCAAGTCGCGTGCCATTGCAAAGCTTTGGTGGGTTGATATTTCTTAAAAGTATTATTGGTACGCCTATTTTTAGTTGTAGCACGTGTGGTGGAAACCCTGAAGGATCTATGGAATTTAAAAATTCAGATGGATAATTAACCGCTTCATTTGGTTCCAAAACTGTGTCGACTGACTTGTAAAGGACTGCCTGGTCTCGAATCTTGGTCAAAACAATATTGTTGATTTCGTGGACGTCTATATTTTTGGGTGCGAGAATCGCTCTTTCACTTAGCCATTTATTATTTTTATAATTTTTTAGAATATTCGGAAATACTTTTTCAATCAATTCATTTTTGGACGTCACTAAATTACAGAAATCAGCAGGTAGTTGTATACGTCCTGAAATTGAGTCTACTGGGAGCTTTCCGTTTCCAATTGTCAGCAATTGATCTGAAAATGTTTGACCAGAGTTATCGTTTTGCAATCGGACACGCATATTTGTGGTTAATTTTAATATTTTTACGTGTGCCCATAAATTAGAATTTTTCAGGCAAGCATTCATTTCGTCTGCAGGAGTTGATCTAGGTATTATAGGTAATGTTTGCCTGAAATCTCCCGCAAGCAATATTAATGTGCTGCCAAAGGGTTTCGACTTCCCTCTCAAATCTTTCAAGCATTGATCCAGAGCCTCGAGCGATTTTTTGTGTGCCATTGTGCACTCATCCCAAATAATAAGTTTGCATTGCTGCAATACTTTACCCATCCCAGATGATTTGGAAATATTGCACGTGGGAGTTTCTGTAGAATGCAAATTCAGAGGCAATTTCAAAGCGGAATGAGCAGTTCTTCCACCAGGCAGCAATGTTGCGGCTATTCCGGACGACGCAATTGCCAACGCTATATCATTTTTTGATCGAATTGATGCCAGAATCAGTTTTATCAAAAATGTTTTACCAGTACCTCCTGGCGCATCCAAAAAGAAAATTTCTCCAACGTTGTTATCGACACAATGCATTATCGTATCATAAATGTCTTTTTGTTCCGACGTTAACTTGGAAATGTTATTTTGTACATACGACAATAGATCACTCGTACTGTAACTTTGTTCACGATCCAATTCTACACATGTCGAAACAGCAGCGATACGGTTAGGTGAAGGCAATCCCAAATCCTGAAGAGGTTTGTTTGCCATACGTACGCACAAATCTTCTATAATAACTAAAGTGTAGTTATAAATTTCTGATGTAAAATCAAAAGTCATATCTGACGTCTCTAACTGTTTTCGATGGAGTATATCTTCAGACATTTTTGACTTATATTTTTCCCATAACTCTGTAGGAGCTGATGGAGAGCAAGTTGTTAAAATGATGCCAAACAATGCACGAATTTGACTTGGGGTTGACGTTTCGCAGAAACGAACATAGGCAATAGCATCTTGAGCATATTCATGCATATGACGGGGACTGCCAGCATATGACGAAGGTAAAATTGTTAATCTTCCAACGTTTGTGGTATTACCGTCATTTATAACTGCATCTCGCAAATGAATGTATTGTTCAGAGCGGAGCTTGGTCTGATTCAGGCGGATATAAAGCAAACGTTCTGATTCAATTTTAGCATTCATATCAACGACAAATCGGTGAAACAATTCACGGCATTTTAAAATATAATTTTCTTCATCCTGCCGAATCATTAGTCTATAGGAATAATAATGCATTGCACTGCATTTCTTATTCATTTCTTTGTTTGTGGCTGGATTCATCAATTTAATATTAAAGTGATAGCCGTCGGCTCCATCCCAAAAAATGATAGGATATTGTAGGGCATCGTAGCATCGATGACTTTCAGCAATTCTTAACAACTGAGCGTTTCGCTTATGAAGAATAATATCTCGAGGTAAAAACTGATCACCGACCATAACGATTGCCACTTCATCGATAGTTTGAGCATTGTATCTACGCACATGTTGGCCAGGAGGCGTTTTGTCAGCGGAAATAACAATTTTATGCGTATCAGTAGGCATCAAATCGATGGCTGTTTTGAACTGACGCACTAAATTATTATTTTCGTGGAAAAGATGTTGCAATTGGGAAACGATTGTCCTTTCAACGTTGGGAGAAATTTCGCAACGTGCATTCAATTCAGAATTTCTATCACTGATGAAGTACAATTGTAAAAATTTATGATTCTCGCCTGAGAATGGTAGAAGGGACCCTGCTCTATAATAAATTTGCCCTTTTACTTTGAAAGTAGACATAAATTGATCTGGATTTTCGATTTGGGCTCCAAACGACGTCATTTGGAAACATGAGTTGTATTTTCTGATTTGTGACAAAAAACGCTTAGATTCTGACGTAGTTCCAGTAAGGAAAGTCTTCAATGGCTCTGGTGGTGCAGCCAATAGAGGAAGTTTAACTTTCCCTGAGGCGCAACACATTCCCATTGTTTCACCATTGAATTTCAAGGCCTTGCAATAGGGACAAATTTTAGACATTGTCCCGATTTGAACACATCTACTCAAGCTATAATCATCGACTGGGTTGTACCTGAATGCCAGGCGATAACTTTCAGGTTGCTCTGATTCCTCGGCACGCTTTCTTTTCTTACTTTCTCTATCAGCAGCAAGCCTGATTTCTTGCTGTTCTTGTGATTCCTCGGCACGCTTTCTTTTCTTACTTTCTCTATCAGCAGCAAGCCTGATTTCTTGCTGTTCTTGTAATTCCTCGGCACGCCTTCTTTTTTCACTTTCTCTTTTAGCAGCAAGTCTGCTTCCGCGTTGCTCTGGTAGTTCCTCGGCACGCTTTCTGTTCTTTCTTTCTCTATCAGCCTCAAGCCTGTTTCCTTGCTGTTCTTTTGATTCCTCGGCACGCTTTCTGTTCTTTCTTTCTCTATCAGCCTCAAGCCTGTTTCCTTGCTGTTCTTTTGATTCCTCGGCAGGCTTTCTGTTCTTTCTTTCTCTATCAGCCTCAAGCCTGTTTCCTTGCTGTTCTTTTGATTCCTCGGCATGCTTTCTTTTCTGACTTTCTCTATCAGCAGCAAGTTTTTTGGCATAGACTCTTTGAGCATCTTCATCGGCTTTTGCCATTGTAAGTTCATCAGTAATTTTAAACTTAAACATTAATAGATTTGTACGTGAACATATGTCTTAAATATCTTGAATGACGTCACCGTCATTGCAAAAATGACGACAACTAACATGTCTTAAATATCTTGAATGACGTCACCGTCATTGCAAAAATGACGACAACTAACTTCATGATGTCAGTCAACACAGAAATATGACGTCACCTGACAGACAGACAGACACACAGACTGACAACTTATTTTTATATATAGATATATATATATATATATATATATATATATATATATATATATATATATATATATATATATGTTTTTAACTACGTAAAACCTGCAAATATACAACATTCTTCGCTGTCCCATTGTCTGTGCATATAAATAGATTGTCAGGTTTACCGACTCTTGAACATGCAACATATAATTGTCCATGGGAAAACAATCCGTATTCAGATCTATACCTCATGATTTTAATGATTGCCCTTGAGCTTTGTTGATGGTGATGTCTAATCGACCATTCCCAGTGTCACCGTCGTCATTTATATATCCCCCTGTGCCCCCGGGCGTCCCCGTTGTAGTTGTGTCCCTGTGTCCCGGTCGTCATTTATATCCCCTGTGTCTCGGTCGTCATTTGTGTCCCGGTGTCCCAGTCTGTAATTTCTCTTTGAGTGTCCCGGTCGTCATTTATATTCCTTGTGTCCCGGTATCCCGGTCGTCATTTGTGTCCCGGTGTCCCGGTCTGTATACACATTCGTTTTTGAATTGGTCTTTTTTTTAGTTGTTTACCTTTTTTTTAGTTATACCCATGTATCTAATTATTGCCCTTGAGCTTTGTTGATGGTGATTGTTAATCGAACATTCCATGTGTCCCCGTCGTCTTTTGATTTTCTCCTTTGTTTTTCAGTTTTTTCCTTTTTTTATTTTTTTTTCTTTTTTGGTTTTTTAGTTTGTTAGTTTTTTTATTAGTTTTTAGCTTTTTTTTCTTTTTAGTTTTTTTTGTAGTTTTTACCTTTTTTTTAGTTTTTTAGTTTTTTTTTACTTATGTCCTGGTCGTCATTTATATTCCCTGTGTTCCGGTCGTCATTTGTGTCCTGGTGCTTTGTTGATGGTGATTGCTAATCGAACATTCCTTGTGTCCCGGTCGCTTTCTCTTTGAGTGTCCCGGTCGTCACAAATGACGACCGGGACACCGGGACACAGGGAATATAAATGACGACCGGGACACTCAAAGAGAAATTACAAACTGGGATACCGGGACACAAATGACGACCGGGACAAAGGGAATATAAATGATTTTCCCATGGACAATTATATTTTGCATGTTCAAGAGTCAGTAAACCTGAAAATCTATTTATATGCACAGACAATGGGACAGCGAAGAATGTTGTATATTCGCATGTTTTACGTAGTTAAAAACATATATATATATATATATATATATATATATATATATATATATATATATATATATATATATATATATATATATATATATATATATATATATATATATATATATATCTTATCTATATAAAAATAAGTTGTCTGTCTGTGGATGGATCAGGTGACGTCACCTGAAAAAACTGGATCAGGTGACGTCAAAACTGAAAAAACTAAAAAAGGCAAAAACTACAAAAAAAACTAAAAACTAATAAAAAAAATAAAAAAGCTAAAAAACTAAAAAAACTAAAAAAAAGGCAAAAACTACAAAAAAAACTAAAAACTAATAAAAAAGCTAAAAAACTAAAAAAACTAAAAAAAGGCAAAAACTACAAAAAAAACTAAAAACTAATAAAAAAATAAAAAGCTAAAAAACTAAAAAAAATAAAAAAACTAAAAAAAAGGTAAAAAACGAAAAAAACTAAAAACTAAAAAAAAAGGAAAAAACTGAAAAATAAGCTCTATATCTATAAAAATAAGTTGTCTGTCTGTGGATGGATCAGGTGACGTCACCTGAAAAAACTGGATCAGGTGACGTCAAAACTGAAAAAACTAAAAAAGGCAAAAACTACAAAAAAAACTAAAAACTAATAAAAAAAATAAAAAAGCTAAAAAACTAAAAAAACTAAAAAAAAGGCAAAAACTACAAAAAAAAACTAAAAACTAATAAAAAAGCTAAAAAACTAAAAAAACTAAAAAAAGGCAAAAACTACAAAAAAAACTAAAAACTAATAAAAAAATAAAAAAGCTAAAAAACTAAAAAAAATAAAAAACTAAAAAAAAGGTAAAAAACGAAAAAAACTAAAAACTAAAAAAAAAGGAAAAAACTGAAAAATAAGCTAAAATAAAGGTAAAAACCAATAAAAAACTAAAAAAAAAACTGAAAAAACTAAAAAAAGGCAAAAACTACAAAAAAAACTAAAAACTAATAAAAAAAGTAAAAAAGCTAAAAAACTAAAAAAACTAAAAAAACTAAAAAAAGGTAAAAAACTAAAAAAAATAAAAAAAAACTAAAAAAAAGGAAAAAACTGAAAAATAAGCTAAAATAAAGGTAAAAACCAATAAAAAACTAAAAAGAAAAAAAGGAAAAAACTAAAAAAAATTTTCATCTAAAAAACTAAAAAAAACTAAAAAAGGTAAAAACTAAAAGAACTAAAAAAGAAAAAAATAAATGACGAAACTCAAAGAGAAAGCGACCAGGACAAAAGGAATGTTGGATTAGCAATCAACAAAGCACCGGGACACAGGGAGTATAAATGACGACCAGGACATAAGTAAAAAAAAAAAACTATCTATATATATAAAAATAAGTTGTCTGTGGATCGTGGATCAGGTGACGTCACCTGAAAAAACTGGATCAGGTGACGTCAAAACTGAAAAAACTAAAAAAAGGCAAAAACTACAAAAAAAACTAAAAACTAATAAAAAAAATAAAAAAGCTAAAAAACTAAAAAAACTAAAAAAAGGCAAAAACTACAAAAAAAAACTAAAAACTAATAAAAAAGCTAAAAAACTAAAAAAACTAAAAAAAGGCAAAAACTACAAAAAAAAACTAAAAACTAATAAAAAAAATAAAAAAGCTAAAAAAAAGGTAAAAAACTAAAAAAAACTAAAAAAGGTAAAAACTAAAAGAACTAAAAAAGAAAAAAAATAAATGACGAAACTCAAAGAGAAAACGACCAGGACAAAAGGAATGTTCGATTAGCAATCAACAAAGCACCGGGACACAGGGAGTATAAATGACGACCAGGACATAAGTAAAAAAAAAAAACTATCTATATATATAAAAATAAGTTGTCTGTGGATCTGTGGATCGTGAATCAGGTGACGTCACCTGAAAAAACTGGATCAGGTGACGTCAAAACTGAAAAAACTAAAAAAAGGCAAAAACTACAAAAAAAACTAAAAACTAATAAAAAAAATAAAAAAGCTAAAAAACTAAAAAAACTAAAAAAAGGCAAAAACTACAAAAAAAACTAAAAACTAATAAAAAAGCTAAAAAACTAAAAAAACTAAAAAAAGGCAAAAACTACAAAAAAAACTAAAAACTAATAAAAAAAATAAAAAAGCTAAAAAACTAAAAAAACTAAAAAAACTAAAAAAAGGTAAAAAACTAAAAAAACTAAAAACTAAAAAAAACTAAAAAAAAGCAGGGACACAACTACAACGGGGACACCGGGGGAAACAGGGGGATATAAATGACGACCGGGACAAAAAAACTAAAAAGAAAAAAAAAACTAAAAACTAATAAAAAAACTAAAAAATCTAAAAATCTAAATAAGCTAAAAAAGAAAAAAAAAGGAAAAAAATAAAGGAGAAAAACAAAACTAAAAAACGAATGTATATACAGACCGGGACACCGGGATACAAATGACGACCGGGACACAGGGAATATAAATGACGACCGGGACACAGGGACACAACTACAACGGGGACACCGGGGGAAACAGGGGGATGTAAATGACGACCGGGACACCGGGACAGGGAATGGTCGATTAGCAATCACCATCAACAAAGCTCAAGGGCAATCATTAGAATCATGAGGTATAGATCTGAATACAGATTGTTTTCCCATGGACCATTATATGTTGCATGTTCAAGAGTCGGTAAACCTGACAATCTATTTATATGCAAAGACAATGGGACAGCAAAGAATGTTGTATATTCGCAAGTTTTACGTAGTTAAAACCATATATATATATATATATATATATATATATATATATATATATATATATATATATATATATATATATATATATATAGGCTATATATATATATATATATATATATATTCACAGGTGGACATATTCACAGGTGGGACATAGGGACACAACTACAATGGCGCGTAACTATTATGGCGCGTAACGACTTACGCGCGCGGGGGGGCTTGGGGGGGGGGGGCGCGAAGCGCCCCCACCAACTAGGTGTTGGGGTGGCGCGAAGCGCCACCCCAACAGCTAGTATATATATAAAAATAAGTTGTCTGTCTGTGTGTCTGTCTGTCAGGTGACGTCATGTTTCTGTGTCGACTGACGTCATGAAGTTAGTTGTCGTCATTTTTGCTATGACGGTGACGTCATTAAAGATATTTAAGACATATATGTTCAAGTAGAAATCTATTAATGTTTAAGTTTAAAATGAATGATGAACTTACAATGGCAAAAGCCGATGAAGATGCTCAAAGAGTCTATGCCAAAAAACTTGCTGCTGATAGAGAAAGTCAGAAAAGAAAGCGTGCCGAGGAACCAAAAGAACAGCAAGGAAACAGGCTTGAGGCTGATAGAGAATGAAAGAACAGAAAGCGTGCCGAGGAATCAAAAGAACAGCAAGGAAACAGGCTTGAGGCTGATAGAGAAAGAAAGAACAGAAGGCGTGCCGAGGAACTACCAGAGCAACGGGAATGCAGACTTGCTGCTAAAAGAGAAAGTGAAAAAAGAAGGCGTTCCGAGGAATCACAAAAACAGCAAGAAATCAGGCTTGCTGCTGATAGAGAAAGCAAGAAAAGAAAGCGTGCCCAGGAATCACAAGAACAGCAAGAAATCAGGCTTGCTGCTGATAGAGAAAGTAAGAAACGAAAGCGTGCATTGGAATCAGAGCAACCTGAAAGTTATCGCCTGGCATTCAGGTTCAGCCCAGTCGATGATTATAGCTTGAGTAGATGTGTTCAAATCGGGACAATGTCTAAAATTTGTCCCTATTGCAAGACCTTGAAATTCAATGGTGAAACAATGGGAATGTGTTGCGCCTCAGGAAAAGTTAAACTTCCTCTATTGGCTGCACCACCAGAGCCATTGAAGACTTTCCTTACTGGAACTACGTCAGAATATAAGCATTTTTCGTCACAAATCAGAAAATACAACTCATATTTCCAAATGACGTCGTTTGGAGCCCAAATCGAAAATCCAGATCAATTTATGTCTACTTTCAAAGTAAAAGGACAAATTTATCATAGAACAGGGTCTCTTCTACCATTCTCAGGCGAGAATCATAAATTTTTACAATTTTACTTCATCAGTGATAGAAATTCTGAATTGAATGCACGTTGCGAAATTTCTCCCAACGTTGAAAGGACAATCGTTTCCCAATTGCAACATCTTTTCCACGAACATAATAATTTAGTGCGTCTGTTCAAAACAGCCATCGATTTGATGCCTACTGATACGCATAAAATTGTTATTTCCGCTGACAAAACGCCTCCTGGCCAACATGTGCGTAGATACAATGCTCCAACTATCGACGAAGTGGCAATCGTTATGGTCGGTGATCAGTTTTTACCTCGAGATATTATTCTTCATAAGCGAAACGCTCAGTTGTTAAGAATTGCTGAAACTCATCGATGCTACGATGCCCTACAATATCCTATCATTTTTTGGGATGGAGCCGACGGCTATCACTTTAATATTAAATTGATGAATCCAGCCACTAACAAAGAAATGAATAAGAAATGCAGTGCAATGCATTATTATTCCTATAGACTAATGATTCGGCAGGATGAAGAAAATTATATTTTAAAATGCCGTGAATTGTTTCACCAATTTGTCGTTGATATGTATGCTAAAATTGAATCAGAACGTTTGCTATATATCCGCCTGAATCAGACCAAGCTCCGCTCTGAACAATACATTCATTTGCGAGATGCAGTTATAAATGACGGTAATACCACAAACGTTGGAAGATTAACAATTTTACCTTCGTCATATGCTGGCAGTCACCGTCATATGAATGAATATGCTCAAGATGCTATTGCGTATGTTCGTCTCTATGGTCGTCCAGATTTATTTATTACATTTACATGTAATCAATCTTGGGACGAGATACTGCAGCTTTTACTTCAAGGACAATCGGCGGTTCATAGGCATGACATCACGGCCCCTGTCTTCCGGTAAAAGTTGAAATCACTGATAAACTACATAGTAAAACTTGAAGTGTTTGGGTCTGTGCAATGCTGGATGTACTCAGTGGAATGGCAAAAACGAGGTTTGCCACACGCACATATACTAATCTGGCTACATAAAAAAATTACTTCGAACGAAATTGATGATGTGATTTGCGCTGAAATACCTGATAAAAATGTCGATAAGGGGTTACATGATATTATTGTAAAAAATATGATACATGGACCTTGCGGTGCACTGAACGAAAATTCACCATGCATGGCCAAAGGAAGGTGCACAAAGCAATATCCTCGACTTTTAGTATCCAACACAATTACTGGCAATGATGGTTACCCACAATATAGAAGAAGATTTACTGAAGATGGTGGTAAAACAGCAATAATAAAGAAGCGTAACGGTGCCACCATCGAAGTAGATAACCAGTGGGTTGTCCCATATTCCCCATTATTATCAAAAACATTTAATGCACACATAAACGTTGAATACTGTAACTCCGTAAAGGCAATCAAATACATATGTAAATACGTCAACAAAGGCAGTGACATGGCAGTTTTTGGCTTGCAGCCCGAAATCAAAGATTTCGACGAAATCGTACAATATCAGGCTGGAAGATACATAAGCAATAATGAAGCTGTTTGGCGAATTCTTTCATTTCCGATACATGAACGTATTCCAGCTGTTGTTCACTTAGCGGTACATTTACAGAATGGTCAACGTGTTTATTTCTCGGAAACCAAAGTGCAACAAAGAGCCCTGAATCCACCGGATACAAAATTAACAGCTTTTTTTTCGCTTTGCAAAAATGATTCTTTTGCAAAAAAACTGCTGTATACTGAAGTGCCTTCGTATTACACGTGGAATACTAAAAATAAAGTATTTGAACGTCGAAAACAGGGTAAGTCAGTCGACGGTCAACCTACCATCTTCAAAGATACCACGATAGGAAGACTCTACACCGTTCACCCCAATCAACATGAAGGCTTCTTTCTACGCCTGATTTTGGTGAATTTACCCGGTCCGACATCCTTTGAGTATTTGAGAACTGTAAACGGTACTATACATGACACTTACCGTAGTGCATGCCAAGCTCTGAATTTATTGGAGAATGACCAACACTGGGATAACTGCATCAATGACGCGTGCGAAACGTCAACCCCAAGTCAAATTCGTGCATTGTTTGGCATCATTTTAACAACTTGCTCTCCATCAGCTCCTACAGAGTTATGGGAAAAATATAAGTCAAAAATGTCCAAAGATATACTCCATCGAAAACAGTTAGAGACGTCAGATATGACTTTTGATTTTACATCAGAAATTTATAACTAAACTTTAGTTATTATAGAAGATTTATGCGTACGTATGGCAAACAAACCTCTTCAGGATTTGGGAATGCCTTCACCTAACCGTATCGCTGCTGTTTCGACATGTGTAGAATTGGATCGTGAACAAAGTTACAGTACGAGTGATCTATTGTCGTATGTACAAAGTAACATTTCCAAGTTAACGTCGGAACAAAAAGACATTTATGATACGATAATGCATTCTGTCGATAACAACGTTGGAGAAATTTTTTTTTTGGATGCGCCAGGAGGTACTGGTAAAACGTTTGTGATAAAACTGATTCTGGCATCAATTCGATCAAAAAATGATATAGCGTTGGCAATTGCGTCGTCCAGAATAGCCGCAACATTGCTGCCTGGTGGAAGAACTGCTCAGTCCGCTTTGAAATTGCTTCTGAATTTGCATTTTACAGAAACTCCCACGTGCAATATTTCCAAATCATCTGGGATGGGTAAAGTATTGCAGCAATGCAAACTTATTATTTGGGATGAGTGCACAATGGCACACAAAAAATCGCTCGAGGCTCTGGATCAATGCTTGAAAGATTTGAGAGGGAAGTCGAAATCCTTTGGCAGCACATTAATATTGCTTGCGGGAGATTTCAGGCAAACATTACCTATAATACCTAAATCAACTCCTGCAGACGAAATGAATGCTTGCCTGAAAAATTCTAATTTATGGGCACACGTAAAAATATTAAAATTAACTACAAATATGCGTGTCCGATTGCAAAACGATGACTCTGGTCAAACATTTTCAGATCAATTGCTGGCAATTGGAAACGGAAAGCTCCCAGTAGACTCAATTTCAGGACGTATACAACTACCTGCTGATTTCTGTAATTTAGTTAATTGAAAAAGAATTTCCGAATATTCTAAAAAATTATAAAAATAATAAATGGCTAAGTGAAAGAGCGATTCTCGCATCCAAAAATATAGACGTCCACGAAATCAACAATATTGTTTTGACCAAGATTCGAGACCAGGCAGTCCTTTACAAGTCAGTCGACACAGTTTTGGAACCAAATGAAGCGGTTAATTATCCATCTGAATTTTTAATTTCCATGGATCTTTCAGGGTTTCCACCACATGTCCTACAACTAAAAATAGGCGTACCAATAATACTTTTAAGAAATATCAACCCACCAAAGCTTTGCAATGGCACGCGACTTGCCGTAAAAAAAACAATGGAAAACCTAATAGAGGCCACAATCTTGACAGGGCCTTTTGAGGGTGAGGCTGTTCTTATTCCTCGCATTCCCATGATTCCAACGGATCTGCCTTTTCAATTTAAAAGATTGCAATTCCCAATTCGATTAGCATTTGCAATCACCATTAACAAAGCTCAAGGTCAATCATTAGAAAAATGTGGTATAGATCTTAATACTGATTGTTTTTCCCATGGACAATTGTACGTTGCATGTTCGAGGGTCGGTAAACCTGACAATCTATTTATATGCAGCGACAATTGGACAGCGAAGAATGTTGTATATTCGCAAGTTTTACGTAGTTAATTTGTATTGTATCTATCTATCTATCTATCTATATAAAAACGAGTTGTGTGTATGCATGTTTGTTTGTTTGTAAAAAGAGCGTTTGCATATGACGTCATTATTAGTACATAAGGCTTTGTATATGCACAGACAATGGGAAAGCCAAGAATGTTGTATATTCGCAATTTTTACGTAGTTTAACTCCTGCAGACGAAATGAATGCTTGCCTGAAAAATTCTAATTTATGGGCACACGTAAAAATATTAAAATTAACTACAAATATGTGTGTCCGATTGCAAAACGATGACTCTGGTCAAACATTTTCAGATCAATTGCTGGCAATTGGAAACAGAAAGCTCCCAGTAGTGGGAAAGCCAAGAATGTTGTATATTCGCAATTTTTACGTAGTTTGAAACACATATATAAATATCTATATTCACAGGTGGGACACAGGGACACAACTACAATGGCGCGTAACTAATATGGCGCGTAACGACTTACGCGCGCGGGGGGGGCTTGGGGGGGGCGCGAAGCGCCCCACCAACTAGGTGTTGGGGTGGCGCGAAGGTGTTGGGGTATATATATATGTATATATATATATATATATATATATATATATATATATATATATATATATATATATATATATATATATATATATATATATATATATATATCTATTCACAGGTGGGACACAGGGACACAACTACAATGGCGCTTAACTAATATGGCGCGTAACGACTTTCGCGCGCGAGGGGGCTTGGGGGGCGTGAAGGGGCCCCACCAACTAGTTTTAGGGGTGGCGCGAAGCGCCAACCCAACAGCTAGTATATATATATATATATATATATATATATATATATATATATATATATATATATATATATATATATATATATATATATATCGAGAAGGACTGGGGGTATTAAGTTGAAACTTTTGGGCTACTGCTATTTCTACTTTTGCTCTTGCAATTTAAATGAATAAAAAGAGTTATTTCTCTCAGAGTTATGTCAAGAGAATAGAGTTTCTTGGGAATAATATTAAGTTTCATTTTTCAGGTCAACTAGAGGAGGTATAAAATTGAAACAAAGAATGCTATTTGTGTCCTGATTAAAAGTTGTTGGCAAAGTTTTTCCAACTCAGAAAATAGAAAGCTGAACTATGGAAATTTATAGAAAAACACGAAAGGATATAACATAAATTTTCATGGAAATGACTATGTCAATATAAAACAAGCAGAAATTTATTTGAAAACTTTTTCCACAGAACAAGTTTTTCAAAAAAAGTAAATAGGTCCATTAAGCCAAGAACGGGCAGAAATAGAGTTAAATAATCTACCAAGCGAATAACTACCAAAGTCACCATCAATAAGTAAATAAGAAGAAAAACAAACAGAAATTACAATAAATAACCGAGTCAAACTCAAAATGGACAAAAAATGACATAAAAACGGCTTAAAACCACCATGCCTTTTCAAGACCAGAAAAGAATCTGCACTTCACTGAAAACAAAATACTTATTAAATATTTTCACTTTTTTGACTTAAATCAATAAAGTTATTAAAACTTTAAGGGATAAATATCATTATATGTATATTAAACTGACAATCCATGGATACTTGTTGTTTTTTTCAGCTAAGTGCAAATTATGTTTTGGTCTTGAGAAGAAATGGGGGTTATCAGTCCTACATATGTTAATTTTTCATCGTTTTAAGAATGACTTGGTTATTTATTGTAATTTATGTTCATTTTGAGTTTAATTTATTTATAGATGGTGATTTGTGGTAGCTACAAACTTGGAAGATTATTTTACTTTATTCCTGCTCGTTTTTGGTTTAGTGGGTTTCTTTACTTTTCTTTTTAAAATTTGTTTTGTGGGAAACGGTCTTTTTACATTAATAGCTACAAATATATGTATATTGCAGTTTACAATGACGTTAACAAAGAACCTCATATTGCATCAAATACTATTGAAGTTGATATTAAAATTGTTGTTGAAAACAGTTATTGATAGTCTACAGACATTTACAAAGGATATAACTATATAGCCAAATCTAAAGCGGAAGCTGGTGAAACCATGTCCTGCACCAAAAGACGAAGAGAGCGGGCTAACAGTGACCGAAATGCTATGAAAACAAAGCTATAATTTTACACAGGCGCTGCTTCTAATTTAAGGTCTATTTACTTAAATAAAGTACAGACAATATGACACGATTTATCTTACAATGGTTGAAAATGATACGTTGTTTGAACAACAAGAATGAATTTATGACCAACAGCCCTGACCATCAGATGTGACTAGACGTATCCAAAGTGAGAATCGCAGCAGCTAAAGCAAAAGGCATGGAACAAACGCCAGCAAGAATCATATTGAATTGCAAATGAAAATTTCTAACAGCTATGAATGGTTTGAAACTGGAAAAGACATTTTATTGTATATAGAAATTATTTAAGATGAGACATGAATCCAAACTGCTATGCTACAAGCAAAAGGTTCAGAAAAAATATCTGAAATAAGATGTATTAATGAAATTTGGATACTATCTTCTTATTAAAATTTGGATATCAAATATTTGGATGAAGATACTATCAAAGGTGCAATGAGGGATGGGTTACAGGAGTTCAAAGTAGAACTGTGTGAATATGAAATGTGTAATGAGACTGACATAATAATGAAGCCTATTAAGGACAATATAGAGTCACTAGAGTAGGACATTGGTTACAAGCGTTGGATTCATGATGTAAAACAACTCGTTAGTACAACACATGAGAAGTTGGTATAAGGTTATAACACAAAAAAAGGAGAAAGATATGAAAAGGGAAGCTTTTGAACCACGAGCGGTGGACTTACTTACAGACTTTGCAGACAGACAACAAGTTTAACGTTGTACTGGATAACTTACTATCCCTCTTGTAGAACAAAGAACGATCAAAATTACCATGACCTGAACTTTCAAAAATATATATTGCTGTGTCAATGTCTGTGTGTGTGTGTGTGTGTGTGTGTGTGTGTGTGTGTGTGTGTGTGTGTGTGTGTGTGTGTGTGTGTGTGTGTGTGTGTGTGTGTGTGTGTGTGTGTGTGTGTGTGTGTGTGTGTGTGTGTGTGTGTGTGTGTGTGTGTGTGTGTGTGTGTGTGTGTGTGTGTGTGTGTGTGTGTGTGTGTGTGTGTGTGTGTGTGTGTGTGTGTGTGTGTGTGTGTGTGTGTGTGTGTGTGTGTGTGTGTGTGTGTGTGTGTGTGTGTGTGTGTGTGTGTGTGTGTGTGTGTGTGTGTGTGTGTGTGTGTGTGTGTGTGTGTGTGTGTGTGTGTGTGTGTGTGTGTGTGTGTGTGTGTGTGTGTGTGTGTGTGTGTGTGTGTGTGTGTGTGTGTGTGTGTGTGTGTGTGTGTGTGTGTGTGTGTGTGTGTGTGTGTGTGTGTGTGTGTGTGTGTGTGTGTGTGTGTGTGTGTGTGTGTGTGTGTGTGTGTGTGTGTGTGTGTGTGTGTGTGTGTGTGTGTGTGTGTGTGTGTGTGTGTGTGTGTGTGTGTGTGTGTGTGTGTGTGTGTGTGTGTGTGTGTGTGTGTGTGTGTGTGTGTGTGTGTGTGTGTGTGTGTGTGTGTGTGTGTGTGTGTGTGTGTGTGTGTGTGTGTGTGTGTGTGTGTGTGTGTGTGTGTGTGTGTGTGT
Source organism: Artemia franciscana (assembly GCF_032884065.1). NCBI lineage: Eukaryota > Metazoa > Arthropoda > Branchiopoda > Anostraca > Artemiidae > Artemia > Artemia franciscana. The sequence goes on from NW_027062882.1 coordinate 20,278, forward strand.
GTGTGTGTGTGTGTGTGTGTGTGTGTGTGTGTGTGTGTGTGTGTGTGTGTGTGTGTGTGTGTGTGTGTGTGTGTGTGTGTGTGTGTGTGTGTGTGTGTGTGTGTGTGTGTGTGTGTGTGTGTGTGTGTGTGTGTGTGTGTGTGTGTGTGTGTGTGTGTGTGTGTGTGTGTGTGTGTGTGTGTGTGTGTGTGTGTGTGTGTGTGTGTGTGTGTGTGTGTGTGTGTGTGTGTGTGTGTGTGTGTGTGTGTGTGTGTGTGTGTGTGTGTGTGTGTGTGTGTGTGTGTGTGTGTGTGTGTGTGTGTGTGTGTGTGTGTGTGTGTGTGTGTGTGTGTGTGTGTGTGTGTGTGTGTGTGTGTGTGTGTGTGTGTGTGTGTGTGTGTGTGTGTGTGTGTGTGTGTGTGTGTGTGTGTGTGTGTGTGTGTGTGTGTGTGTGTGTGTGTGTGTGTGTGTGTGTGTGTGTGTGTGTGTGTGTGTGTGTGTGTGTGTGTGTGTGTGTGTGTGTGTGTGTGTGTGTGTGTGTGTGTGTGTGTGTGTGTGTGTGTGTGTGTGTGTGTGTGTGTGTGTGTGTGTGTGTGTGTGTGTGTGTGTGTGTGTGTGTGTGTGTGTGTGTGTGTGTGTGTGTGTGTGTGTGTGTGTGTGTGTGTGTGTGTGTGTGTGTGTGTGTGTGTGTGTGTGTGTGTGTGTGTGTGTGTGTGTGTGTGTGTGTGTGTGTGTGTGTGTGTGTGTGTGTGTGTGTGTGTGTGTGTGTGTGTGTGTGTGTGTGTGTGTGTGTGTGTGTGTGTGTGTGTGTGTGTGTGTGTGTGTGTGTGTGTGTGTGTGTGTGTGTGTGTGTGTGTGTGTGTGTGTGTGTGTGTGTGTGTGTGTGTGTGTGTGTGTGTGTGTGTGTGTGTGTGTGTGTGTGTGTGTGTGTGTGTGTGTGTGTGTGTGTGTGTGTGTGTGTGTGTGTGTGTGTGTGTGTGTGTGTGTGTGTGTGTGTGTGTGTGTGTGTGTGTGTGTGTGTGTGTGTGTGTGTGTGTGTGTGTGTGTGTGTGTGTGTGTGTGTGTGTGTGTGTGTTTGTGTATTTGGTCTATTCAGTTTCCGAGCAAGGATTGACACCCTAAGAGAGACAAAAAAAAGAACAGACACCATATTCTACCGAATTCCCAGCCCCAGTTTTCCCATTAGCACGGCATCACCCTTTATATTTTCAATTGAACATTGTTATTGAATAAAAGTATGGCCTGTATTCTTTTTGTATCTATGAATCAATTCCTCAGTGCTTCTTAAGTAGAAAGGAGCCTAAAAAAAAAAATCAAAGTTGAGTTGTGTCTTTTGTGCTTGTTGAGACAGAATAAAAAAAAAAAAACTAATACCGAGTTTCCTAGTGATAAATACAAGTCATATTACTCTTAGGATTTTATAGTTTAATTCCTATAACCTTCGCTTACTCATCCCAAAGACAAGTTTAGATAGATTTTATAGTTTGCGGTTTATTTTAGCTGAAGTATAAGATTTAGATGTATTGCTCAACAATCGATCTAGGTTTGAATCATGTGTTTGAAACTTACAAATTCTTCCGTGCTAGCCTCTAGACATATGCAACTTATCAAAAGGTGGATAGAAACTTGTCCCAAGAGGTTCTACCGTTTTGTGTTAAACAATAAGTATTTGTCTTTTGCAATTCCTTTACAAAATGGGTCTGAAGTTAAATTACCATGGAATCAAAAAGTTCATGGTAGAAAAATGGTAGCAACGAGGTTTAATTGAAAATAGAAGTCCTTCAATCACTTTCCTAGCTGTTATCCCGTTTAAGTATTATCCCAGGAAAATCCTTTGTTTCAATTACCAGGAAGAGCTCAAAAATATACCAAATAATAGATCTTCTAACTAACCGTTGTCCATGTTGCTTGAAAGCCTGATGCAGAGTTACTGTAGTCTGACGTAAAAGTTATGTACATATTGTTCCTAGTAGATTCAATAGTATAATCGTTATACGATCCTGTAAGCTCGCCAATACTGGGAGAGGAAGTGTCTTTACCATCATAAACCTGAAATTAATAATCTTCATTTAAAATCCTGTTACAAGACACAAGAAACCAAGCAACTGTTTTTGATTATTCTTTGCTCTTGGGTTTTAGTAGGGTTATTGATTATTTTTTTCCGTAAAATTCAAACTGATGTAGCAGTTCTGAAAATTTACCAAAGAACGATGTGAATTCAGGAATTTGATCCCAACTGGATGTCCAAGGAAGGCTTCCAGGGCCTCAGTTTACCTAAGCAATAGATGAGACAAGAGAGAAAAAATATATGCTTTTGTAGCATGCAAATCATTCGGGAAAATCAGTTAACTCTACTTTCAAATTTTTTTTTTATTATAGCGGCAAATGATTTTTTTATGTATAAATTACAAGACAATCCCAAATTACCATAAAATCTTGTAATGACGACCCTATATCAAACAGTTCGTGGTAACGAACTGTAGTAAGGGGCGACCCGGCTCAATAGTAAACGAAACTCTAAAAAACGGAATTTTGATGCTAGAAGATACATCAAAAGAATTGGATTTTTATGCTGATTTTAGATATATAAATTTTATCAAATTTAGTCTTTGTCATCAAAAGTTAGGAGCCTAAGAAAATTTGCCTGATTTTGGAAAATAGGGGGAAACACCCCCTATTTTCGCTAAGGAAACACCTTAACGAAAATCACACCATCGCATTCAGCGTATCAGAGAGCCCGGTAGCAAAAATTTCAAGCTCTTATCTGCAAAAACGTAGAATTTCGTAATTTTTGCCAGAAGAAAGATCACGGGTGCGTGTTTATTTGTTTTTTTGTTTTTTGTTTTTTCCCAGGGGTCATCGTATCCATCAAGTGGTCCTAGAATGTTGCAAGAGGGCTCATTCTAACGGAAATGAAAAGTTCTAGTGCCCTTTTTAAGTGACAACAAAAGGTGGAGGGCACCTAGGCCCCCTCCCTCGCTCATTTTTCCCAAAGTCAACGGACCAAAATTTCGAGACAGCCGTTTTGTTACGCATAGTCAAAAACCATGATGACTATGTCCTTGGGGATGATTTACTACCCCACAGATCCTGGGGGAGGGGCTGCAAGTTACAAACTTTGACCAGTGTTTACATACAGTAATGGTTATTGGGAAGTGTACAGACGTATCCAGGGGGATTTTTTTGGTTTGGGGGTGGGGTTGAGGGGATGGGGCTATATGGTAGGATCTTTCCTTTGAAGAATATGTCATGGGGGAAGAAAAATTCAATGAAAAGGGTACGGGATTTTCTAGTATTACTATAAAAAAACAATGAAAAAATAAACATGAAAAAGTTTTTCCAATTGAAAGTAAGGAGTAGCATTAAAACTTAAAACGAACAGAGATTATTACGCATATGAGGGGTTCTAAAAATAATTTAGCATAAAGAGCGAGGTATTTAGGAGGAGATAAATACCTCGCTCTTTATACTAAAGTATTTTTAGTAATTTGAACTATTTATTCTACGGCCTTTCTGATTCAAGGGTCAGTCTTAAAGAGTTGCGACAAAACTTAAGATTTAGCGTAAAGAGCGAGGTATTAACAAGGGGACAAACCCCCTGATATACATAATAAATATATAAGAATATAAAAGTTTGTTACGTAAGTTAAGTCTTAAGTTACGTATATTTTTTACTAGTAAAAACGTTCGTTAAAAATTAAAAGTTATAGTTGCCTTTTTAAGTAACCGAAAAATTGGAGGGCAACTAGACCTCCTTCCTCACCACTTATTTCTAAAAATCGTCTGATCATAACTAAGAGAAAGTCATTTAGCCAAAAAAAAAGAAGAATTAACATGAAAATTTCATTTTAATAATTTATAGGCGGAGAGCCAAAATCAAATATGCAATAATTCAAAAACGTTCAGAAATTAAATAAAAAAACATTAGTTTTTTAACAAAAAGTAAGGAGCGACATTAAAACTTAAAACGAACTGAAATCACTCCGTATATGAAATGGGTTGTCCCCTCCGCAATCCCTCACTCTTTACGCTAAAGTTTGACTGTTTGCCACAGTTCTACATTTTAAGACAATTAAAAACTTTAGCGTAAAGAGCGAGGCGTTGAGGAGGGGACAACCCATTTCATATACCGAGTAATTTCTGTTCGTGTTAAGTTTTAATGTCACTCCTTACTTTCAGTTAGAAAAAAATAGTTTTTTTTTAATAATTTAAAAAAGCTAGGCCACTAAAAATCAAAAAAGTTGTTTTAGAATCCGATATGCTTAAGTTCAGAAGAAGAAAAAGAAAAAGAAATATTTTTGAGTTGGAAGATAATGAGTTGAAACGTTGCTTTTTACTTCCCTTTGAAATTTTTTTTTTTTTCAGAATGCGACCTCACAAATCGACCCCAAATTTTTTTGCTACTCCACAAAGAGTATGACCCCACAAATCTTTTGTAGAGCAGCATGGTACCTTGAGGATTTGTTAATCAAAATAAAATCTTATTTTTCCGTTTACTGGTATAATTCTTGTTTTGTATATTTAAGATTATTGATTATGTTTTTTTTTTCAGATGTTTTAGCTTCTGGTCTTTTTTGGTGCATATTACATTATAGATAAACGCTAGAAGAAATAAGACGCATAGTCAATATGAGATGACTACTACTACTATTACTACTACTATAAATACTAATACTGCTAGCAACTCACCGCAGCACCAAGCCGCTTGAGGAAAAAGCTGCGCACACTCTTCCTTCATCCCAAACTATTCAATACTTCCCTCTTTAAAACCTTGGAGGAAGTTCTCATTTCTCTTAAATCTCATTTTGCAACATCCTCCTAACCCAAGCTAGGGCGATATGCTTTCCACTTAGCCCTATATGGTTGACCAAAAAGAATATCTTGGACAACATGTCATCCTTTATCCGTAGAATGAGCCCTACCTATCTCAACCTTTTTCTTGTTTTAGTCCTAGAAAACTGGATTGAACTCCACTTTTCGCACAACCTTGTGTTTGCAATACGGTCAGTCAGTTAGATACTCAAAATTATCCGTTACCCGTTCTTCCGGAGAACTTCTAGAAAATTTCCCTCTGTATTTTGCATTGCCAATTCTTCAGAGCCATATTGGACCACTTTCATCAGTGAAACTTCCAACATTTTTGGTTTGCAGACTTATCTTTCTATTCATCTAAACTTTTTTTCATCTCGAAAAAAAACTTCGTCCTTGGCTATTCTACTTTAACATTTTCACTGCAGTCGCCGTCTTTGCTAATAATACTTCCAGGGTAAGTGAAGCCATCCATTTGATCGATGTTTTCGTTACTGAACGTCACTTTTTTATCCTCACTTATTCGTGGCCTTAATGACTTAGTCTTCTTAACATTAATTTTCCAAGCCATTCTAGCACCTTGAACTCGAAAAACCTCAAAAAATTCATTCATTTTTCTTACACTTTCATCTAGGATGCCCAAGTGATCAGCATAATCTAAGTCAACAAAATTTTTGCTTTCATATTTGAATCGTTAAGTACAACCCCTTTTGAAAAATCATAATAAAAATCTGCATTTGAATTGTTAAGTACTTCCAATTAAAAAAAAATCATATTCAAAATCTCCAATAACTTATTTCTAACCCCATAGCCACCAGATTTTAGAATCTAATTTACCACACTGTCAGAACGAGAAGTCTTATTACTTTTTAACCCTTTTAGTGCTGTCACCAATTTTTCCTCACAAAATATATCATCTCTCACATTCAAGGCGTGCCAAACTTTTTCGTTTTAATTTATATCTTTACTTGTAGCCCTATCCTGGCTTGGCAAATCCTCAAAATGTTCTGTCCATCTCCTTTTAGCTTTTTCCTTCTCACTAATTGTGTCCTCGTTCCTATCTTTAAATGGTACAAGTCCGAATTGACTTTTCCCTCTCAAATTATTAGCATTTCAGCAAGATATTTTACAATAATGCCTTCTAATTGTTTCTTCTATATCATCGGAAATTTTATCTATGGCCTCTATTTCTCGCCTCCTTAGATCGTATTTTAATGCTTTTTCCACCCTATTGATATTCCTCTTATATTAATCTAATCTATCACTCAGATAATTCTTGTACAAACCACATCTTTTCTATTATGAAGCATTTTTACAAGTATTCTTAACTGCGTTCCTAACTTTCTTCTCTAAGACATCATCAGCAACTTCACAAGCTATTTTCCTAACATTATTTCCCCATCTTCAACATTGCCAAATCTTAAACTATCCTGTTTAGTATTCAACTGTCTTTCGAAAGTTTCTCTCAAATCCTCAATCTGGAGTCTACCAACGTCATAGCTTCTCGATGGAAGTTACCGTTCCAAAATTTCAGCTTTAAATTAACCCTAGACACTATGAGATGGTGATCATTACTTTTGACATCAATGATATAACTCTTATGTACCCTAGTATCTAGTATCCTACTAGTTTTTTGTTTACAATAGCTTAATCGAGAAGGATAGCAGTCTTGTCATCTTGTGAGTATCATATTAACTTATGGGTTATTTTATGACAAAGTACTACATTGATTAACATTATATTGTTTTGCCAACAAATTTATAGCAGTCAGCAGTCGTTTTCTTACCCTAAACCAAATTTACCTAGGCTAGGATACCAGCAATCCCTATTACTTCCGATCTGGCCGTTAAAATCTCCTTATAAAAACACCTTATTCCCTCCTGGAAACCTGTACATTTTTTCCTGCAATTTTAAGAAAAATTCATATAAGTTACTAATATATCCGTCAGTCGGTTCTAGAGGAGTATATACTGCTAAGACTGATGTCCTTCACTTTTTTTTGTCATAAAATGAGTGATTAGCATTTTATTATTTATACCATCTCAAACTAAACAAGACTTAGCAACTTGAATATTCATCATAAGCCTTACCACCTGTTTTTTTCGCCCTATCTTCTTTCTTGAATAAATAAATTCCATGTCACTTAATTTGATGTTTCCTACCCCTGGGATATGAGTTTCTGAAACTCATAGTAAGTTTAATGCGCAGCATCTGAATTCGTTAATAAAGATGTTGATACGACGGTTATTTTTTAGTGTCGTCTCATTCCAAGTTGCAATTTTCATATTTTTTAAATGATGAACATTATTTTGGCATGAGGAAAAGCAATGGTCCCAGAACTAGCAGAGGAGGGGCACCAAAACATTTTTTCAGGTTTACATCAAACTGCTTAAGTGTTCAAAACCAGACAGCAATAAGTCTCTGGAAACTCCAGTTGAATAGAGGCTTTGTGCAATCTTCAACCATAGTAAGTCACAACATGGTTTTCGCGACTTGGTGACGCTCTTCTATCAACAAGAGTTGAAATCCTGCACAGACATTCTGACTCAAGCCTATTACCTATGACTCTTTATATATTTGTGTCTATAAATTTCATGCTTCTACAGGGTAGAAGCTTGCATTATGCTTATACCTGTATAGTATATAAATCAGCTAGGAAGAGGTTTTCTAACCAGCAAACACCCACCAACACAGACCAAGCTTAGAAGAATTATCGCTTCATCAGAATTCCGTGCGAATTTTATGTCACCGACTAGGCGACAATTTTCTTGTGGTGCACCACTCCTTAAGCTGGAATAGAATTAACCACAAGGTCCCCAGTCTTGCGGGTATCCTGACAGGGTCGTGTGGAGGCCGTTATCCATAGATCTGGATTTTATGCCCTGCCACAAATTTCCTCCTATAGAAGCTCCTCTCAAATAGTGGTCTACGTCACAACGCAATTTAACCCATTACTGGGAGAATTTTACCCATTGTCAATATGCTATTGAGCAAATTCAATTAGCAACTAAGCCATTAGTATAACCCATATTTGATTGTAGAAAATAGGTAAAAATACAGAATTGTCGACGGACTGAAAGGGGCGTAATAGCTAGAACATGTTCCGTGCTAAAACATAGTAAGCTCATAGACGTTTCAAACTCAGTTACCACTAGATAATTGGCTCATTTTAATTATTTACGATATTTGTGTTGTGAGAGCGACACTTTGGTTTTGTAGTGTTTTTTTTTTTCCTAGCACCCCAATTTCATATTATTCCTAGAAAGTGTATTTTGGAAAGCTTCGTAGAGCTCTTGCCTGGGGTAAAAAATCTATTGTTTTTACCCATTTCTGTTCGTTTTTTGTTTTGCTCCTTTCTAAGTGATGATGTTAGAAACTTGGCCTACGGCAAAAAAAGTCAACTTTCGGACACAGACAGATAGATTTTTTTTTACGGTAGTCGATAGCTCTTGATGAGCTAATCAAATTATATGTCATCATTTTTCTGTAGAAAAATTTCTTCATGAGATATCAGTTTGAAAGTTTAAAGGGGTTGATAACTTCACTAGTAAGGTACGCACTGAAAACAAAACTAGGCCGATGCAGAAATAGTATCAGATATGCCTCTTAAACCTTAAACGTTCACTCATTTCGAGAGAAATTGGAGTTTATCCTTTGCTTCCTTTCTAAGTGATGACGTTAGAAACTTGGCCTAAGGCAAAATATTCAACTTTTGAACAAAGACAGATAGAATTTTTTTTCGATGGCAGTAGATAGCTCGTGATGAGCTGATCAAAGTATATATCATCCATTTGTTGGTTGAGCAATTTCTTCATGAGATATGCCAGTTTGAAAGTTTAAAGGGGTTGACAACTTCAGTAGAAAGGTGCACACTGAAACCAAAAATAGGCTGATACCAATTTTGAGACATATAGGGGAGTTTTAAGCAACTGTCGGCTGTTAGCTCAAAATCATCTTAGGAAATGAGGGACTCGCAACTTTTGCTAGTTGGTGTACCTATCATTTGTTTCCGGTAAATTTGATGGTAAGACCAATTTGGTACTGTGGTAAGACTCGCAGAGAACTTGTAAGTAATAATCAGCTGTTAGGCTACAATCATACTCAGCAATGAGTGGTTTCCAACTTTTGCGAGTTGGTGTACCTAGCATTTATTTTAAGATCCTTACAGATTAACAACTTCAGCGTTTAATCGAAGCGAGGAAACAAAACCAAAGTATTGCTCTCGCAACACTTTACTCGGCGAAGCCAAACAAAGGTTGCTTCAACACCTCGCGTTGCCCATGCAACGTAAATCTAGTTTATATAAATATAGACACCAAGTCGTTTCCATACGGATTTTCCTTATGGGTGGGATGTATGTATAATATTGATAGGCTTTAGAAGAAATAAGACATTTAGTAATTATGAAATTATTTAAGGGAACCACCAATAAGCCGTTACTTTTTGTCAATAATGTATTGAGTTAACTCAATTAGCAGGTGCGCCACTAGCGTAATTTCCTATTTAATTACTGAAAACATGTAAAAAATACAGAATTGTCTAAAATGGGAAGGGGCATAAGAACGAACACCTGGTCCTATAGATTCGAGGGGCCGAGAGCTGCGAATTTTCTTTTTTCAGCTTTACTGATTCGTATGCCAAGAAAGTTTTTCTCTAAATTCAGTGTTTAGATATGTAAAAAAGAAACTACACATGAGTCAATTACGTGAAATAGAGTTGAAATTGCTTCCCTAAACTGCAGACAAATTCAAAACTAAACCCTTATGGTTGCTTCAAAAATTAAAGTGTGGTTAGAAATAAAATTTATACAATCAAAGTGAAAACTATTCACGCTAAGAAAGTAAGTTAGGAGAGATATTTGGGATCCAAGGCCCCCCCCCTCTTTCCCGTGGTACACTTTAATCGGAGTCTTGTGATTTTCACCCTTTGTCCTACAGTGTACGTTATGTTTTACAGCATAATGTGTAAGAGGTTTGATCCCAATTGGACAGCCAAGGAGAAATTCAAGACATTCAGATCACCTGATTAATCGATTGGACGAGAGAGAAAAAAAGTCAAAATTACAAGAAAATCTCTTAATAATAACTCTAGATGACTAAGATAAGGGAAAGCCACCGAAGACCAAAAATCTGTTTTAGAATTCGATGTGCTGAACCAATATAACATATTAGCAAATCATTTCTCCGCACTCAAAAATGCCAAGCTTAGAGACAGTTTAAATTCAATCTCCACTAGATAATTAGTTCAATTTCATTATTACAAATATTTGGAAAAATATAGACACTTAATATGGCTATGTTCTTTGGTTTCCATTTATCTTTTCCTTATAGTACAATAAAGATACGACAAAAAGGGGTTGAGCTAGAAAAAATTGGTACAAAAATGATTTTTATACCACTCGATAGAGAAAAAGCGCTTAATAATTTATATAAAATCAGCATCGTTACTCCTACTCTATCGCTCCTCCTACTTCTAATGAATAAAAAAAACTAGTTTTTTTTAAACTGAAAGTGAGGAGCGATATTAAAACTTAAAACGAACAGAAATTACTCCGTATATGAAATGGGTTGTCCCCTCTTCAACGCTTCGCTCTTTGCGTTTAAGTTTTTAATTGTTTTAAAAAGTAGAATTGTGGCAAAGAGTCAAACTTTAGCGTACAGAGCGAGGGATTGCGGAGGAGACAACCCATTCCATATACGGAGTAATTTCTGTTCGTTTTAAGTTTTAATATCGCTCCTCACTTTTAGTTAAAAAAATATTTTTTATTTATTTAATTTTTGAACGTTTTTGAATTAATACATTTTTGATTTTGGCCCTCCGCACATAAATTATTAAAATGAAATGTGCATATTAATTCCTTTTTTTTGGCTAAATGGCTTTCTCTTAGTTTTTATCAGACGATTTTGAGAAATAAGGGATGTGAAAGGAGGCCTAGTTGCCCTCCAATTTTTTGGTTATTAAAAAAGGCAACTAGAACTTTTAATTTCTAACGAGTGTTTTTATTAGTAAAAAATATACATAACTTAAGAATTAACTTACGTAACAAACTTTTATATTCTAATATTTTTTATTATGTATGTGAGGGGGTCTGTCCCCTCGTTAATACCTCTACGGCCTAGGAAGGCCGTAGAATAAATAGTTGAAACTACTAAAAATACTTTAGCATAAAGAGCAAGGTATTAATCTCCTCCTAAATACCTCGCTCTTTATGCTGAAGTATTTTTAGAGCCCCTCATATGCGTAATAATATCTGTTCGTTTTAAATTTCAATGCTACTCCTTACTTTCAGTTGAAAAATCTTTTTCATGTTTATTTTTTCATTGTTTTTTTATTGTAATGCTAGAAAATCCCGCACCCTTTTCATTGAATTTCTCTTCCCCCATGACATATTCCTCCAAGGAAATATCCTCCCACATAGCCCCCTCCCGTCAACCCCACCCCAAACAAAAAAAAAACTGAAAACGTCTGTATACTTCCCAATAACCATTACTGTATGTAAACACCGGACAAAGTTTGTAACTTTCAGCCCCTCCCCCAGGGACTGTGGGGGAGTGAGTCATCCCAAAAACATAGTTATTATGGTTTTTGACTATGCAGAACAGAATGGCTATATCAAAATTTTGATTCGTCGACTTTGGGAAAAGAATGAGTGGGGGAGGGGGCCTAGGTGCCCTCCAATTTTTTTGGTCACTTAAAAAAAGCACTAGAACTTTTCATTTCCGTTAGAATGAGCCTTCCTGTGACATTCTAGGACCACTTGGTCGATACAATGACCCCTGGGAAAAAAAAAACAAAAAAAACAAATAAACACGCACCCGTGATCTGTCTTCTGGCAAAAAATACAAAATTCCACATTTTTGTAGATAGGAGCTTGATACGCTGAATGCGATGGTGTAATTTTCGTTAAGATTCTTTGATTTTTAGGGGTGTTTCCCCCTCTTTTCCAAAATAAGGCAGATTTTCTGAGACTCTTAACTTTTGATGACAAAGATTAAATTTGATGAAACTTATATATTTAAAATCAGCATGAAAATTCGATTCTTTTGATGTATCTTTTAGCATCAAAATTCCGTTTTTTAGAGTTTCGTTTACTATTGAGCCGGGTCGCTCCATACTACAGTTCGTTACCACGAACTGTTTGATCATGGGTAGGATGTATGTTATATTATAGATAAACCTTGGAAGAGATGCGACGCTTACCAAATATGTAATAAGGTTTTTGAGTGAAACTTTCTTTGTTTCAGTCTATTTTCTTTGTTTTTTCTTTGAATGAAGTTATTCTTTGACACTGCCTCATTTAGTTGATTGAATTAGCAGTTTGAGATTAGTATATTTGATATTTAATTACCAAAAATATATAAAAAAACAAAATTACTGAAATTCAGGGAGGGGCATAATATCAAGGACGTGGTTCTTCTAGGTTCGGGGCTAGGACATGGTAAAACGTCTTTTTTAGCTTTGTTGATTCGTAAACTGAGAATAGCCTATAAGGCCTTTTTTTTATAAATGATTTATGAAATTAAAAAAAAATAAAAAATAAAAAATATATACCAAAGTCAAAGTTGAAAATCACTTCTGTTCTTCAGGAAAATTCAAAACTGCCATTTTATATTTGCTTTAAAAAGTGTATTTTGATTAAAATGGAGTTTAAGGCCTAGCGGATGTCCAAGCATTTTACTCTCTAGTCAATTGTTTTTCTGGGGTGGCAACTCGGTCAAAGCCGAGGGTGTAAGTTTTCTTCGTCGCTTCAACTAAACAAACATGAAAAGGTTGAACTTAAGGGGTTTCTCACTCAAAAATGCGATCTTTGCATTGTTATTCTTCGTAATTTGGCAAGTAAATAGGAAGCTTTATTTGCAATAGCACTATTATTCGAGAAGAAAATTCGAAAAATTATTATTCATGAATTTTATCGCGGCAAGGGGGGGTCAGCTCTTGCGCAAGAAATATCAGGAAAACATGGGAAAATTAAACATTTACATGGAAAATTCAGCAATTTGCAGGTTTTTTTTAGGGGGAGGGGAGTTGTGAGTCCCTCCTCTGTGTGCTTGCCTGTGGTCTGGTCATCAATATTTGCCAGGGTGAGGCATAAACTTGTGGAAATTACAAATAAAAAGTACACATTTTAAGGTTTCTACTTCATGCAGACCTATTTACACAAATAAAATTTAAATCATTGCTTGTAGCGAAGTGACAAATTACTTTATTTTATTTACCTATATGGGTCCACAAAAAAAACTTAAATCTGCTTGTGTATTTGTATATCTGAATTTGAAAAATCCGAGTAGTTAGTCCCTTGGCCTAATTTATGCACTCTTGGGCGCTCAGATTACAGCTGGTTCTAGTCTTTTGAGGGCAATTTTTGATTTTGGAACACAAATATATAAAGTACTAGCTGTTTGTGTGGCTTCGCACAACACAAACATGACGTCAGTCAACAGACAAACAACTTATTTTTATATATATAGATTTGAAGGGACTGTGGCGAGCAAGCATATATTATAGAAATAAATTTCTGATTGTTGAATAGAATATTTTTGCTCTATTTCTGATACCCCACAACAACAGTGTCAAGTGTAGCAATCTAGAATAAAAACCAGAAACAGGTTTTATAATTATTTTGGAATTATAAAAAAAAATCATTGTCAGCTTTAAAATTTGAATAGATCAAAATATTCATCAGATTTTTTTTTCTATCTGTTAAAATAAAAACCGTGGAAATTACTAATTCAGGAACATCAGGCAAACCTCAAATGTTTAACATGGGAGGTATAGGAAGATTCCTTGAGAGCCCGTCCTGCCTTAAGTAATCAACATGGAAATTATTCGGGCCAATAAAGTCAGGTAAGAAAGTAAGTAACCAATGAGACAAAAATTGGGGAACTGCCATCACCCCCCTTTTCCTCCAGCTAAATCCAATCAAAGCTTAGTGCTTTGCACCCTTTTTCCCACTCTATATTGTATTTTTCAAAATCTAAGTTTTTTTTATTAAAATCGTTTTTTGACAAAAAACAAACTCTGCTATGACCCTTTCCTGTGGCTATATCTGATCAAATGAAAAAAAGGGATTTGAGTCCTTCGCAAATCGAAAGAATACTATACTTCCACGATTTTGTTTATTTTTCATATATTGATCTTATTTTTTACCTCACACTTTCTTTCCAAAAAGTGAACCATCTATTATATTTTTTCTTGTGTACTTCATAGAAATAACCGTTAAATTAAATATTTTATAAAATCAACATTTTCAAACTTAATTAATATAGTCTGATATCTTATTGCTGCAAATATTATCTGCAAAACGATAAAATCCCATTCGCTAGCTGATGGCGCATGGTTCTAGACCAAAAAGTCTCGAAATTTTGCAGGATTTTCTTATTCATTAATATATTATTATTTTTTTTTTACAAACACAACGATGTATAATCAGGTACTGTAAAGTATTTTCAAGCTAATTATGAATACAAAAAGCACTTGAACATTTAGGAGGCGTAGTCCCCTCTTAAAATCTCGATTACAAATTTGTTATATTTTCAGAATCATTGTTACTTCTTTTACCTAAAGTTTAAATATACTTACATTTACAAAGTCATACGAGTCTTCCACATCAATGAAATCAAAGAATAGTAAAACAGTTCTGCCAACTGGTCTAGTTATCAAATAACCGCAACTGCTTACAGAGTTTGGGTAGTTGTCAGGGTAACCAGGTGAAGTAACTTCTCCAGTACTGTTTGTAAAAACTTCGCCACACTAAAAAAAAAAAAAAAAAAAAAAAAAAAAAAAAAAAAAAAAAAAAAAAAAAAAAAAAAAAAAAAAAAATGTATGAGCAATCTTCAAAATATTTTTATTTTTAGTGAGTGATGTAGTCAATTTTCTTATGTGTACAGTAGGCTGTTTCATATTCCTAAATAAAATCTGCAAGAAGTTTACCTATTAATGTATTTTCACAATTACTGAGCGTTTTCTCAACGGAAATGTCTCATCAAAGGTCTTTACCACCTTGGGCATTTTAGTTTTCAACTTTAAGACTGTAAGTATTTCACATGATTGATAGGCTTTTCCTCACCTTGATCATTCTTTTCAGCATACCCATTGATTGTTTTGCAGACCAGGAACACTACTTTCGTAGTTAAAATAAAAAAAAACTTTTTTCAACTGAAAGCAAGGAGCAGCATGAAAACTTAAGACTAACAGAAGTTATTACGTATATGAGAGGGTTTGTCTTGTTGTCAATACCTCACTCTGCACGCTGAAGTATTTTTAGCACTTTCAAAAGAGCTATTAATTCTTAGTGAATGGCCTTTGTGATTTATGGGTCATTCTTAAAAAATTGGAATAGAATTTTGACTTTAGCGTATAGAGAGAGGTATTGACGAGGAAGCAAGCACCCTCATATAGGTAATAATTTTTGTCCGTTTTAATTTTCAATATTGCTCCTTACTTTCAATTGAAAACCATTATTTGTCTTATTTAGTTTCCGATCGTTTTTCAAATAGCACCAAGAAAACAGGCACCCCCCTCCGTGGAAAGTTTTCTTCCCCCATGATAAATTTCTCCATGGAAAGATCTTCTAACGTAACCCACTCCCCCCAAATCTTCTCCCACGCCCCATCAGATTATTTCCCCGCTGAAAACGTCTGTAAACTTCCTAATAGCCAATGCTATATGTAAGCAATGGGCAAAGTTTAGAACTTAAAGTCCTTCTCCCGGGGACTGTTGATAATTAAGTCGTCCTCAGAGACATAGTTATTAGATTTTTCGACTATGAAAAGCCAAATGGTGATTTCAAGAGTTGGATCTGGTGGCTTTGAAAAAACTGAGAGGGGGCCTAGTTGCTCTCCAATTTTTTTAGTCACAAAAACAGCACTGAAACTTTTAATTTTCATTTGAATGAGCCCTCTCACGATATTCTAGGACCACTCGGTCGGTACGATCACCCTTGGGAAAAAAATAAACACACATCCGTGATCTTTCTCATGGCGAAAGACACAGAATACCACATTTTGGCAGAGAGGATTTTGAAGCCTCTCCAGTAAGGTTATCTGACACGTTGAATCTGATGGTGTGATTTTGTTTAAGATTCTATGACTTTAAATGGTATTTCCTGATTATTGTTTTTTGAAAATTAGGCAAATTTTCTCTGGCTTTTTTTGTCGCAATTTTCTCTGGCAAATTTTCTCGTAACTTTTGATAGGTAAGATTAAACTTGACAAAACTTATATATTTACAACCAGCATTAAAATCCAATTCTTTTGATGTATCTATTGGCATAAATATTCCATTTTTAGAGTTTCAGTTACTATTGAGCCGGGTTGCTCCTCCCTTACAGCTCGTTACCACAAACTGTTTGATTTGTGTTTCTCTCGATTTCTTTTGTATATAGCAGCTCATGTTTTTTAAACGGTAAAAGATAAAAATTCTAAATGTCGTTGCTTTGGAGATCAGGTAAGAGTGAGGAGGTGGTCTTATGAAGTTTAATTTTTTTAAATAAAAAATGGGGGTGGAGGAGGTGGAGGCTACTGGAATCCTGTTATTCTCTAGGAATTTTAACACCAACTAAACTTAGCAAGATTTAAGAACTACAGTGTGTGTCTTAATTTTTATTTCTGGTTCTCTGAACACAGTCCAGCTTCAGTATGAGGAAGACCGAAGGGATTACGTTTTTTATTAGAATTTCTACTCGAAAGAGCTGTTGCATCTTGACCGAAATTGGCAGGAAGATTTAAAATTTAATATCCTTGTTATGAACCCTGAGAATCAAGACCCGATGAGACTTTTTTGAACCGACGAGGATTTAGGGGTGTAATTATTAATGGTAACAAATCTCTAAGGCCTTGAAGGCTGGACACTAAGGAGAAAGGACTGCGGCTGTCAACTAAACTCAGTAGAAAGCAAGGGCAGGTGTTTTATGAGTGTGTCTTAAGAATTTGTAATGAATATGATCACTGTGGTTACAAACATTCCCTTAAATATTTTCATCATGATACAGGCCGGTTGAATTTCGTAAATATAAACAGAAATAGAGAAAAATTATAATCGGTTTTGTGGTTATATCCAGCTATATAATGCCTTTAGGAAGACCCAAAAATCAAAAAATTGCATTTATTACAAATAATAACTCTTTGAAATTACCTGAACTATCAAACGTGAAAAGAGCGAGGGAAAAGCCCGAACAAATTAAATTCACAATGAATGAAAATCAACCTGGATCGTCAAATGAGACAAGATAAATGCTTTCAGCTAAAGCAGAGGGCATTGCTAAATTGTCTGAAGTAATCAAAATAAACAATGAAGAAGAAAAACAAATACGTTGAAGAAGAAAGACGAATGTATAAATAATTAAGGCATATTCTTACCTTAGACCTTAGTTCCTCCAGAGCCACCGGTGGCGCATAGGGCGTCGACAAAGCCTCTCCATTCGTCTCGCATCGGTGCTGCAGCGATGACGTCTTCCCATTCAGGTATTAGTGAGGTGCCGGCCGTCCTCAGATCTCGGTCATGTGTTCGTCTCAATGTATTTTTGGGGCGGCCTCTCTTTCTTCTACCGTCTGGCTTCTATTCATAGGTTGTTCGAGGAAGGCGGCTCTCTTCCATACGAAGAACGTGTCCCAGGTATGTCCACCGCCTTCTTTTCAGCAACTCAATGACTGGAGGTTGACCTGTTTTTCTGCGTATTTCTGCATTTGTAATTTTTTGTTGCCAACTTGTATTCAACATTCTTCTGAGGCTCATATTTTCAAATCCAAGGATCCTTTTTTCAAGCTGAGAGTTTATTTTCTGACTTTCACTTGCGTAAAGGAGAATTGAGAGTACATTACTGTTGAAGAGTCGAAGCTTCAGCCGCATTGAATACTTCTTACTTCTCCAAATAGGCTTCAATCTATTGAAGGCACCTGTAGCTTGTCTAATTCTACGTTTAATGTCGGTCGAAATCTCTCTGTCACAGTCAACCCAGTTACCCAGGTACTTGAACTCCTGGACTTGTTCTAGATCTTTGTTTTTGCAATGGAGAACAAGTGGCGAGGTTGTGATGGCCATGCTCTTCGATTTGTCAATGTTTATCTTTAGCCCGACATTCTCTGCATTCTCGGTAATAGTGTCAAGAAGCTACTGCAACCGTTCTTTAGACTCTTCGAGAAGGACAACGTCGTCCGTGAAGTCCAAATCAAACAGTTGTTTGTTGCTTACTTTTACCCCGTAGCCCAATGTGAATCTCAGGGCATAATCCATTATTATTATAAATAGCATGGGGGAAAGTACACAACCTTGACGAACACCAGACATGATCTTGAAAAATCTGGTTGCACCGTTTTCGGTCTTTACGCAACATTCCGATTCTTCATAAAGCGCTATAATCATATCAACTCTTTTCTCGGGAATTCCGTAGTATTTCAAAACTCTCCACAAGCAATCTCTGTCAACTGAGTCAAATGCCTTTTCAAAGTCAATGAATAGGAGGTAGAGCTTCTTGTTCCATTCTTTTGATTCTTCGACAAGCATTCTCAGTACAAATATTAGATCAGAACAGGATCTCCCAGTTCTGAAACCATGCTGCTCTTCTCGTAGAGTTGCGTCTAGTGCTTTCCGCAGACGTTGCAAAATGATGGAGGCTAATAGTTTGGATGAGACAGGGAGAAGATTGATACCTCTCCAGTTATGGCAGTTCATCAAATCTCCCTTTTTGAAGAGTTTGACTATAATGCCTCTGCTCCAATCTCTTGGGACCTTCAATAAGGTCCATATTTTGGTGAAGAGAGAAAGCCAAATGGATATGCAGGTACTAATTGAGTACTTCAGCATTTCTGCTGAGATGCCATCAATACCCGGGGCTCGTCCATTTTTTAACTTCTTTGCTGCATGCATGATCTCCTCAGCATTCGGAGGATCTGTATTGATGTCTAGATACATAAAAGGGATATCAGGTACGTTAGCTTGGTCGCAAGTTCTCGGTCTGTTCAGAAGTTTTTCGAAATGGGAAGCCTTTTATGTAAATAATATTTTCTGGTGGTACATAAACTCCACAAAAAATTCTATTTTATTATATTATATTTATTTTATAAATATTTTTTATTTTATTTTTAAAATGATTATTTGTCAGAACTGATACCCAATAATAAATCTGATTGTTTTTACTTCAATTCCTCGAAATATTATATGACTCATATCCAATACAATAAATTGGCTGTTGTCTCACGTAACCGTAAAAGCCTAAGGTATGTTGCGTCATTTGCATTTAATTGAAAACGCATTTAATACATATCTCAAATATTTTCGTTAATATTTAAAACATTAAAAATACAATAAATTACCGAGAACATTTTTTTAAATTCTGACTTTCCAGGATTTAATATCATTACATATTACATATTCAGTTTATTTCCAGCAGGTGTTTCTAGTCATCTAGATTATTATAGTGACTTTTTATATATCTATCGTCGAAGTTTTGAAAATAAAAGTATAGTGTTCAAGATGCAAATGTTTTTCAGTGAAATGCAAATGACGCAACAAGCTTTTGACTTTCATGGTTAGGAAAGGAAGAATTTTTACTCCTTTAAAGATTTATTTCTTCGTCTAGATTAGTCCCCGATACCTCTCTGTTATCTCTGAAGGTTTATTTTAATTTTTGTTCTTTTTAAGTTTTATTTATTCTCTAATATTTATTTCAGGTCGTTTTAAGTTTGATTTATTATAGGAATTTTTTCTACTGGTCTTAAATTTAAGAGGCTCTACTTTTTTTGAGATACTTCTTTTTCGGAAAGTTTATTTAATTATTAAAACTGGATTCATATAAAATCCGAATTTACCTGTTAAAAACGATTGGAAGCAAATCTTCTAGGAGTCATGAGAAAACGGCTCGAGGGGATTTTTGGAAAAAAATTACCTCAGTAAATGGTTGAACATATTCTAGTGGGGCTGGCTTCTTTGCTGAAATTGCTGATATTACAGCCAAATTGCAAAAAACAAGCAGCAAGAGCGCTTTGATCATCTTGACAAATAGACTGAATTATGTGACAGTATTTTTCTTATAAATGTCTTATCTGTTGTTTTTGTTTGGTTTCCCTTTGGATTCCTAGTAAATAAATTTGTTGCGTCATAAGAGGACAAAAGCTTATTTGATCATGCTAATTTAATCCATTTATGTTTTGTACCGTGAGTGATTCTGTCAAAAATTGCTTGAATAATCAAAGATAATGATAAAGGTTATGAATAGTATTTGTTTTTCCTTATATATTTTATTGCGATCTCGCCTCTGGTACCAGAAAAACTACTGCAAGAATCGCTTTAGTAAATTAAAGTTATTTATAACGCTGTCTAAGAACCCGATACATTTAATATTCAGACAATAAATAAATAATTATATTGTAGAATACAAATATAAGGTACTGCAATGTTAGAAAGACCTCTTGTACATCAAAATGTAAACTCTTACGTCAAACCAAAATTATCAAACAGTTCGTGGTAACGAACGACCCGGCTCAATAGTAACCAAAACTCTAAAATGAAATTTTGATACCAATAGCTACATCAAAAGAATCGCATTTTAATGTTGGTTTTAAATATATAAGTTTCATCAAGTTTAGTCTTACCCATCAAAAGTTACGAGCCTAAGAAAATTTGCGTTATTTTAGAAAATAGGAGGAAACACCCCCTAAAAGTCATAGAATCTTAACGAAAATCACACCATCAGATTCAGCGTATCAGAGAACCCTACTGTAGAAGTTTCGAGCTCCTATCTACAAAAATGTGGAATTTTGCATTTTTTGCCAGAAGGCAGATCACGGATGCGTGTTTATTTGTTTTTTTGTTTTTTTGTTGTTTTTTTTTCCCCCAGGGGTGATCGTATCGACCCAGTTTTCCTAGAATGTTGCAAGAGGGCTCATTCTAACGGAAATGAAAAGTTCTAGTGCCCTTTTTAAGTGACCAAAAAAAGTGGAGGGCACCTAGGCCCCCTCCCACGCTAATTATTTTCCCAAAGTCAACGGATCAAAATTAAGAGATAGCCATTTTATTCAGCGTAGTCGAAAAACCTTATAACTATGTCTTTGGGGACGACTTACTCCCCCACAGTCCCCGTGGGAGGGGCAACAAGTTACAAACTTTGACCTGTGCTTACATATAGTAATGGTTATTGGGAAGTATACAGGAGTTTTCAGGAGGATTTTTTGGTTGGGGGGAGGGGTTGAGAAGAGGGGGATACGCTGGGGGAACTCTCCATCGAGAATTTGTCATGGGAGAAGAAAATTTCCATGAAGGGAGAGCAGGATTTTCTAGCATTATTTAAAAAAAAAACAATTAAAAAATAAATGTGAAAAAGCTTTTTCAGCTGGAAGTAAGGAACAGCAATAAAACTTAAAATAAACAGAAATTATTACCCATATGAGGGGCTCACCTTCTTCTAATACCTCGCTCTTTACGCTAAAGTATTTTTAGTAATTTCAACTATTTATTCTACGGCTTTTGTGATTCAGGGGTCATTCTTAATGAATTGGGATAAAATTTAAGCTTTAGTGTAAAGAGCGAGGTACTGACGATGGGGCAAATCCCCTCATATATGTAATAAAACATGAGAATACAAAAGTTCTTTACGTAAGCTAATTTATCAGTTACGTAAATCTTTTACCAATAAAAAGATTCGTAAAAAAATTAAAAGTTCTAGTTGCCTTTTTAATTAACCAAGAAATTGGAGGGCAACTAGGCTTCGTCCCCCGCTCTATTTTTCTCAAAATCATTCGATCAAAATTATGAGAAAGCCATTTAGCCAAAAAATATGCAAATTTCGTCTTGATTATTCCTCTGCGGAGAGCCAAAATCAAAACATGCATTGATTCAAAAACGTTCAGAAATTAAATAAAAAAAACAAGTTTTTTAACTTAAAGTAAGGAGTGACATCAAAACTTAAAACGCACAGAAATTACTTCGTATATGAAAGAGGCTGCTTCAAATATCAACGCCCCGCTCTTTACGCTAAAGTTTTTTACTGTTTTAAAAAGAAGAATTGAGAGAAAGAGTCAAACCTTAGCGTAAAGAGCGGGGCGTTGATGAGGAAGCAGCCTCTTTCATATACGAAGTAATTTCTGTGCGTTTTAAGTTTTGATGTCGCTCCTTACTTTCAGTTAAAAAACTTGTTTTTTTTATTTATAAATATTGCTATAAAAGATCAATGTGACAACACATCGCTTTTCAGATCGGTAAATCTGAAATTTATCAGTGTAGATATCCTAAAACACACAATTTAATAAAAAACACATAAAATGTATTTTTTTATACCATCATTGAATTATCAGTTATCACTGATTGTCACTGAAATTTTTTGCGAAATAGAATATAAATTTATGAAAGAACCCTTAATAAATCTAACACAGAGCCTACAAAAACACACGAGCACAAAAAAAAATGAAACTTACGCATTGTAGGGTGTTGATATCCTTTTGATCAAGCGATGGATATTTTCTTGGATCAATTGAAAAAACTTTGAAAACAAAAGTTTTTCAAAGAAAAGTAAAGGCCATATTAAGCTTAAGGTCAGAAAAATAAAATCTACAAGAACTAACTCTGAAATTGACCAGAAATTACTATAAAAGAATAAAATAAAGGCAAAACGATTAGAAATTAATTAAACAATCATGGCAAAAAAAAATGCAACAGGTACTAATATAAATTAGTAAATGAATCTTAAAACGAGTAATGCTTCAACTGAATATGTAAATCAAGCTTTAAAAGGACAAAAATATTTTGCTAGCGGTATGTAAATGAAACCCAAAACAAACAGAACTTAAATTAGCAACCATAGCAAAGAAATATACAATAGGTACTAATTTAAATGATCAAATAAATCTAAAACAATTAATATTAAATTGAATATCCAAATCAAGCTTGGAATGAACAAAACCCTACAAAAGGAATACTAATGAGTACTTCCTCCTTCTGTCACTGTAAAAGTCTAAAACCTTCATGCTTTACTGAAACATTGACGCTTTACTGGAAAAAAAATTATATCAAATTTTTTTTTTACTCATTATAGCATTGAAAATAAACAATAAATTACAATAAAAATAAATTTTGAACTAATGAGCTTTCAGCAATTAATATCATTAAATATCAGATATTTAGTTTAATTTTATTAGTTCTTTCAAAGGCTGTTCAAGACCAATATAGTTTTGCTAAGAACAAAGGTTTGGATACTGTTTTCTTCCCTAACTGTAAAAGTCTAAAGCCTACTGTGTCATTCGCACTTCACTGAAAAAGAATTATATTATATATAAAATATTCAGTTTCATTTTATTTGTACTTTCCAAGACTGTTCAAGGCACGTATAATTTTCAGCGGGGTACCAATGACGCAGTAGGTTTTAGACTTTTACACTGAGAGAAGAAGGCAGCACCCAAACTCTCGTTTGTAGGGATTTTGTTCATTTCAAGCTTGATTTTTCATTTTAGTTTAAGCTTCATTCGTTTTAAGGTTTACATATTCATTTATATTAAGAGCTATTGCATGTTTGCTTGCTATTGTTGTTAATTTATATTTTGTTCATTTTGGATTTCACTTATTCTTCAAAAACAAAGTATTTTTGTTTATTTTAGGCTTGATTTTTGTATTCAATTGAAGCTTTACTCGCTGTGAGATTTATTTATTCATTTACATTAGTACTTATTGCATGATTTTTTGCATTCAGTACTTGTTTAATTTCTTTTCGTTTCGGGTTTCATATATTTTTAAACAGTAATTTACGGTCGTTTAGAGTTTGAGTTATCATAGATTTTTATTTCTTTTGATCTTAAGTTTAATATGACCTTTATATTTATTTTAAAAATATTTTTTCGAAATGTTTTTTTAATTAATTTCTATCTGTTTTTGATTGCCAAAGTTTGAAGTTTTTCAAAATTCCCTATTTCAAAATCAATTTCTTATCAGCTGGAAACTTTAACCAAAGTTTCAAAACTTTTATCAAAGTACCAACATCAAAGTAACGAATTATCAAAGTAAAGAACATATTAAGGCTAATGGTCTTTTTTGTTCCCGCCCAATTTCTGAAACAGATTCTAAGAATCTTAATAACGCCACTGCTAGTATCTATTCGATAGCAAACTCGTTTATGAGACTTGACAAAAACATAAACAAGTGGGAGAAAAAAACAAAAGATGTTTGTTTAGTAAAAGCACGTTAGATTCTACGGAGATTAATTTAAATGAACAGGTTATGTAAAAGAAAATATACCCACTGCTGAGCTAAAAATAGTGTTTTCTTTTGCACATCAATTTAAAGGGTAATCCTATATTTTTTCGCTCAGAGATTTTGATTCGATGTGCATTGAATGCAAATGGTAGAACTTGTACGAAAAGTAGACAAATCTTTTATTTTCGAGATGGGTGTCTGTTTTGAAATGTAAAGCGTGAACTCTCCCAAACCTGAACCTCAACCGAGTCCGTTTGGAAATGAAAATTGTTTGGCTATTGGGAGAACCCTTGGGTATTGAGAATTGCAAGCAGTTAGCCAGGTGGGTGAAACACCCACCTGGCTATTTTCTTTTAATCTTCAGTTCTCGAAGTTCACCAGTCCCCAAACTTAAACCTCGTCATGTTACTTCTGAATTCCTTTTTACAAATTGTGATGAAAATGAAATAAATGAAATAATTATGTGTATGAAATAACAATCCTGTGGAGTAGATGAAGTATCGTTAAAGCAACAAAAACAATTGTTATTTCTATTTTGACTCATCTGATTAATTTATCACTTGAAGAGGGAACTTTTCCAGAAAGACTTAAATTAGCCTGAGTGCTACCCCTTCACAAAGGGAAGTCAAAAAATGAACCGAGTAATTACCGATCCATTTCTATTTTACCTTTTTTTCGAAGATTTATGAGAAAGTAGTCCATGAAAGAATGTATGATTACCTCCAGGAGTAGAATCTTCTGTGCGATACCCAACTTGGCTTTCGCAAAGGACTTTCTACGGATATGCACCAGCTATCTGGAATTCAATCCCCTTGGAAATCCGGAACTCAAATAACCTTACTACCTTCAAGCGAGCAGTGAAGGGTCGTTCCAGAAATACTGTTTAGATTTGAATATCATGCGGTCCTCCTCTTTTCGATCTTTTCTTTTATTTTCTTTTTTTTCTTTTCTTTCTCTTCGTCACTCCCCTTTTTTCTCTTTTTTTTCTTTTTTGATAAATCCAGTTGATTCGTTGTTTCTGTTAGTTGATTGTTTAATTATTCTTTAGTTAAGTTTCTGCCCTAGTCAAGCACTTTTGTGCTTTCCTGGAAGATTATGTACATGTAATTAGGTGTTTTTATTTAAATATATATGATTGAATTGAATTGAAGAATTCCTGCGAACAAAACTCTAGCACAGCTTGCATCAAACAATAAGTGCGTAATTGGTAATTTGATGTGTGTGTGTAGACTTGTTCCTGTGTTTGCGTACGTTTGTGTTTTTGTGCTCCTCAATCTCATCCTGCTAAATAACTAAGAAGACTAATCCGCCATTCCATCATAAATTTACTATGAAAAAGTAGCACATAAACAGAATTGATGGAAATAAAACTAATTTATTGGGAAGATAACAAGAGGAAAAGTTTGTGTAAAACGAAAAACTCAATGCATACCCGTACTAATGAACTTATTTTGGAAGAAATATAGCCTCTCAGGCGCATACGGGTTAAAGCACATAAAAAAGAATTTTTATTGAAATAGAAGAAAAGCGATAACAGTAAAAAGTTTGGGATTTCCCAAAAGGAATTTAAAAACCCTTGTCCATCGTATCTGCCCCCATTAAAATACAACAACGAAAACAAACAGTCCGCACATGCAAAAGTAAACTACCCAAAGAAAAAGGATGAATGTTTGAGAGGTTTTTCACTCTCAGAAATCATATACCTCAGGTGGCTAGTACCAAGCATGGCAGAAGTGTGCCAAGCATAGCGGAACTGTGAGAACAATACTAAGAGTGAATGATCTGTGCCAAGCATGACATAAGTATCCCAAGCATGGCAGATGTCTGCTAAGTCTGATACAAGATCGTGATTTCATAGCAATCTGGGAATGTACATTATACAATTAGGCTAGTGAGTTAAGTAATTGAAAATTTTAGAGCCATTTGAAACAGACGGACAGAAAATAAAATCCTTCAATGATCTAAATGTGAAACGGTCAAACATTACTGTCTATGCATAATTGACTGAAAATGAAGAGAAATAAAAATAAATAATTATACCAAACATAAAAGAAATGGGTACTGCTATATACAAATAATTAAATCCTAAACGATTAAAAATTAAAATGAGTGCTAAAGTTAAACCAAAAAGGACACAAATTACTGCCCATAGGAGTTCGACTAGAGTTCCGTTCTAACCGTAAACCAAAATAAAAAATTGTCGCTAAATAGAATCTGTAAACCTTAATTGTTGATGTTTCCTGTAATTAGTATATTAAACACTAAATAATTATACATTACACATTCAGTTCATTTTCAATATCTTTCCAGTCACCTTGATTTTTATAGTGGTTTTTTTTTGTCAGTATTTTGGAATTAATAAGATGAAAGCTATTTTCCTTGTAATAAGATTAGGGCATTAACGTTATTTTGTGTTAGGGCGAGATGCACAAGATTTCGGAAAGAAACTTAAAGACGCTTTAATTAAATACCAAAAATGAACGAATTGTACAGAAAACGTAATAATTGTAGGAAAAACTATAAAAATCACAAATACTAAGCCCAAGTAACATACAAGAAATTTATAAGAAAAAAACTAAAATTGTTTGTATTAAATGTATTTAATATACTTCAGACCAGATAAGAAACTTCATTATTTTTGGACATTGACGAAGAATGAGACAGAAATTTATGGAGGAAAAAATAATTTTCCTTGCCAATATTTTTTAACACATTTTTATTTATCAAACACGAAGATTTATCTATTCCAAATCAGACCAAATTATTTCTTCAAAATCACTGTTTTCATGCATTGAGTTCCTGGTAAATTCACTGTTCTCCCCCGATCCCTTCTGTGCGTTTTTTTTCTTGCTGTTCACTTCAACTCGACTCAACCTTCTTTATTTTCCTCTTTTTATTTCTTGAGACAAGCTTGAGTCCTTCGGTTGGTGGGCTGTTGTACATTTTACAGACACAGGTTCTCTGATTTCCATATTCCTTGCAACCCTTGAGTCTAAAATTTCAGGAAGTAAGGATTCATTCCAGAAGGCTTCAAGCTTCGGAAATATTTTTTCCCAGTAGTCTTTCGATCGGTGAACTGTAATTATTTCCCAATCCTCAATAGAGTTATAAACTATTAAGTGGCATACCATTTTATCCAGTATCTCGAGTTGGCCTTGTATCTGGGCGAAATACCTGTGATTTTTTTTAGCTGAAGACCTTCACTGGATAATTCAAGAAAAAATGCTTTAACTAAATTTTTTGACTGGGCCACATCATAAATGGTTTTGAACTCTGGTATATTATGCACCGTTTTTATCTCTATAGGTGTGCCATTAGGGAGCAGCCCATCTACAGATGCAGCAAGATACTGATACTGTGGATGCACACTGAGTCCTATTTGATCTCCCTTTACGACTTTTAAGTTGAATTTGTTTTCATATGCTTCTAGTGCCACTACTTCTAAATCTAAGCCCTTTTTCATTAGGGCAGAGCAGAATCTAGGTCCCAAGTTTCGAATTTGCTTAACAATTGGGGCAACTCTGGTGCTGTTTTTTCTGGTTGCAATTCTGTGGAAGTAACTACTAGTTATTCTCTTAGATCTTTCTTCAACCCAAGTGTCATTTTTGGATTGGCCCTTGGTACTGTTGAACAAACAGCTTATACTGGCAAAATCCAATTTTAAATTCTCGTCAGTATATTTTTGTATGGCCAAATTCATTTCATCAGAAGTCATGTCTGGCTTATTGCAATTTGGTCCATAGTCACGATTACCAAAGTTATAGTTTCTATTTTTTAACTTAGCAACGTGTTTTCCTCCAAGAGCACTATAATAACTGGTCAAATTACGTTTAGATATTACACGGAGTTTAGCCGTTTTATTACAATATTTTTTTGTTACGCTAGAAGGACTAAGCCCAAAAATATTTTTCCAAGCTAATTGATGCCATTTTGGACCTGAATTATAAGCAAGACTTGCTCCATGAACTCTTGCATGATATGAACCTCGTTTAGACCGGCTTATTTGCTTTCCTCCGATGAATTTAGCAACAACTGACATGTAGCTTTCAGCTAAGTTTGTAGTTGCGTCATTTCGAAGCTGCTCTGCTTTTCGACACACAATATCGACCTCTGTCATAACATCTTCAAACACGTGCAGGGGAAAATTATTCCACCGATCTTCTATTTTACTATTCACGGTCAATTCAGCAATCTTAGGACATCCAGAATCACATTTTGTGTGGTTTCCGAAAACATGGTACGGACCTCTTTTTAACAAGATTTTCAATTCTTCTGCTGTTCCATTATTTTCAGAATTTATTTTTATCGCACCCCTTAAATTTTTTGTCAGTTGCTGGATAATTCCTCGGGGAAGACATTTTGTGTACAAACCTTTTTTATTTTTGCACAAATTATATAGATGGGCTGTATAGTTTTTTGTGACGTGATTTGCACATTCATGTTTCCGTATGTTGGAACCGTAGGAAACACTTTGTTTTAGCTTATAAAAAACACTGGAATCACCGTCACCGATAAACTCTAAAAACTGTAATCCGTGCATCTCCTCACTGGAACGAAAGCCTTCAACTAGAATATCTGTTTCCATGCTCCTTGAATTTCCGTTATAATTCAGAAAGCAGAAATGATCTTTGGGAATTACTTTGGCGTTTGCAGAAGAAAAACATATATAACAGTATTTATTTTTTATGCCAACATATAACAGTTTTTTCGTAAATGCATCTATGATAACTGCAACACATCCTTTGGCCGAATAATCGTGTCCTTTGCTACGCTTATTCCAGCCTCCATCACATATCACTTTTGTCCAGTATGAGTCCTCCTTATACCTATCATCATGAATGGCTGATTTTAAGGCCTCTCGTCCATTTTCTAGCAAAATTTCCGATAAACTATTCATCCAAGCATTACCAAGCTGCCTTTCAATACGGGAATAAACTATTCGTGACATTGGTTTCACTCCAAGCACCCCGAAGAATTCACACAGTGTAGAATACCCTCCTCCACTACCCATGGCTCCCCAAACAGCCTTCGAATTCAAGCAGCCTTTAAGACTTGATTTTTTTTCGGAAAAAGCAACCTGTGTCTGGTCCGTAAAACTTGAAAGATATTCTTTTACGCTTGTTGCTGGACATTCTGGTTCACCTTTAATCCTCTTTTCCCAGTTACACTTATTACACTTAACTTTCAGTTCAGTTTTCAGGCTTTTCTTTTCTAATTGCTTTATAATCAATTTTCCGTGATCGCAACTGATTTTGTGTCTGAATGCTGAAATTACTTCAGCAAGGAAATACCTTAGATTCACAATGCAGTTTCCATCTGGAATTCCAGATAAGTCTATCTCAGTATTCGTATCGGGGCAATCAACACCGTAAGAACCACTACCGTTTCCCAATTTATTTGAATCGTCTATGCCAGGATTTGCTGAAAATTCTTCTGAAATTTTCGATCCATTTGACAAATTATCTTTATCTTGTTCTCCAAGCAGCACCTTTCTAAAAAAAATGAAAAGAACCATAGAAAAACAAAACAGCGACCCGGCTCAATAGTAAACGAAAGTCTAAAAAACGAAATTTTGATACTAATAAATACGTCAAAAGAATCGGATTTAATTAAATTTAGTCCTACCCATCAAAAGATAAGAGCCTGAGAAAATTTGTCTTATTTTGGAAAAAAGGGGGAAACACGCCCTAAAAGTCATAGAATTGTTTTGCCAGAAGACTGATCAAGGGTGCGTGTTTATTTGTTTTTTGTTTTCTTTTTCCCAGGGGTGATTGTATCGACCCATTGGTCCTAGGGTGTCGCAAGAGGGCTCATTTTAATGAAAATGAAAAGTTCCAGTGCCCTTTTTAAGCGACCAAAAATTGGAGGGCACCTAGGCCCCCTCCCACTTTCATTTTTTTTCTCAAAGTCAACAGATCAAAATTTTGAGATAGCCATTTTCTTAAGCATAGTCAAAAAACATAATAAGATGTCTTTGGGGACGACTTACTCCCCCATAGTTCCCGGGGGAGGGGCTACAAGTTATAAACTTTGATCAGTGTTTACCTTGACCTGATGCCCACTTAATTGGACAATCTGTCTTGGCTTTTTCTACAATTGGCCATGACTTGACTTTTCCCACAACTATTCCTTTTAATTAAAAGTCAACGGTTGAGGGGTTTTGGCTGAGGGGGGGGGGGGGGGTAGAGGGGAGGGAGCTACGTTGAAGGATCTTTACTTAGAGGAATTTGTCACGGGGGAAAAGAAATTCAATGAAGGGGCATAGGATTTTCTAGCATTATTAAAAAAAACACTGAAAAAATAATAATGAAGAAGTTTTTCAACTGAAAGTAAGGAGCAGCATTAAAACATAAAACGAACAGAAATTATTACGCATATGAGGGGTTCATCTCCTCCTAAATACCTCGCTCTTTCCGTTAAAGTAATTTCAACTATATATTCTACGGACTTGGTGATTCTAGGGTCATTCTTAAAGAACCGGGAGAAAATTTAAGCTTTAGTGTAAAGAGCGAAGTATTGACGAAAGGGCAAACCCCCTCATATATGTAATACAAATATACAAAGTTCTAGGTGCTTTTATAAGTTACCAAAAATTGGAGGGCAACTAGACCTCCTCCCCCACCCCATTTTCTTCAAAATCGTCAGAACGAAAATATGAGAAAGCCATTTAGACAAAAAAAGATATGCAAATTTCGTTGTGCGGTTAGCCAAATCAAAACATGCATTAATTTAAAAACGTTCAGAAATTACATAAAAAAACAGTTTTTTTTAACTTCAAGTAAGGAGCGTCATTAAAACTTAAAACGAACAGAAATTATTCCGTATATGAAAGGGGTAGTCCCCTCCTCAACGCCTCGCTCTTTACGCTAAAGTTTCTTATTGTTTTAAAAAGTATAGTTGTGAGGAAAGAGTCAAACTTTAGCGTAGAGAGCGGGACATTGAGGACTACCCCCTTTCATAAACGGAATAATTTTTGTTCGTTTTAATGTCGCTCCTTACATGCAGTTAAAAAAAACTTGTTTTTTTTTTATTTAATGGACAAGAGGGAATGAAACTTGTATATGTAATTTTTACTTACCGGTATTTTAAATTCAGCCACCTTTTGTTGATAATTTTCTTCCTCATATCTCAAATGTCTTATTGACTTCAGTTGACAAGTCAACTAATCAGAGACACAATGCCTTGGGGAGGCGTAATGCCTAAAATTGGATAAGAATCCAACCTTTTTTCTATTGGCTGATGAACAACGCTATTAAGCCGGAAACAGGGGTAAAATAAGTAAAAAGTAAGCACATTTTGAAATTGTATTTTTCTGATTTTGCTTTCAAACTATTTATGATAGACATCAGAAATTTTCTGTAATGGTTGTAGATTATAAAATCTACATATGATCCAAAATTCTACCCTCTGGAGCCAACTTCATACCTTCTAGCAAGAAAAATGTTGAAAATTAAAAATAATTTTTTGCACCGTTAAAAATAAAAATATAACAATTCTGCAACCAACATTTTTTTTTAAATACTGGCAGGATGAACTAAAAAAAAAATCTACTGTCATTTCCCATCCACTAAATTTTTATTCACCAAACTAAAATAACTTGATTTCTTTTTTTTGCACAATAGGTAAAGCATATACAGAAAAAGTGAAACCAACATTTTTTTTCTTTTTAACTCGAGAGTCATCAAAAAAAAAATCAGTTCAAAATCACCAAAATCGCAGAAGTTATTCATGATTTTCGATCATAGGAGAAATAGCATTGGACACAAATTAAGACCATTAGCCTTAAAGTATCAAAGTTACAACAAGCGACATGCATAACTTACAGCGCTGCCCATAAATTAAAGCTTCCCGAAATCAGTAAATTTTCTTATCAAGGTAACAATAGCCAGCGTGTATAACTCACAGCCATGTACTCGGGGCTTGGAGGTTCAACCCCGGAACCATAGCTGTTTGGCCTTTGGAATTTTTTAAACAGAATTGCTATTAAAACATTTTTATCGAATGTATATAGGAACATAAGGGTGCGAGAAGGGGGTAGGTTATCCTCTGATCAATTAAGACAAAAAAAAGGCACAATAAATTTGGATTTCCAATCAAATTTTTAAGGGCTTCACTGAAAAGAAAAAAAAATAGGAGTTTTGGTGCAGTAAAAGCGAACCGATTAAGGACACTTTTTACAGTATAAAAATAAAGCATTTTAGGATTGTTGCTTAATTTTTCTTTCAAAGTAAAACCATCATACAGTGTTAGGACTATGGACCAGCTTAAAATAATTTTTTTTTTTAAGTTTTTTAAGGAAAGTGAAGAGCGAAGTTGAAACTTAAAACGAACAAAAATTATTGCTTTACAGTCTATCTAACAAATGTAATTAGAACTAGTACAAGAAAAATTAATTGTAATTTCCTATGTTTGTAGGGTTATAGAAAACTAACATTTTACTGAAAACACGGAAACCAAGTATAAAAAACAAAGAATATTGATTTATTCGTTAAAAATGAGTGGATAGCCTGACAACAACAAACAAATCTATAAAACTTTTCATAGTCTTACACCCACTGTCATATCAGTAACTTTCAGTATACAATTAAAAATATTTTTAAAGCATAAGCAGAAAAATAAATATTTTTTTAATAACCGTAAAGTCACAGAACATCATAAAGAAATATCAAATTGATTTACCAGGTAACATATTGGTTTCACTGGCTATAATACCAGTAGTGGGCAATAAAAAGTGTTAAATTGTAAGAAATATTATTTAGTATTGCTCAAACTGGAGATCAAATAAGACATAATATGAACTCTGGAAGTGCGGTAGTCTCTTTCAAATAGTTCGTGGTAACGAACTGTAGTAAGGAGCGATCCGGCTCAATAGTAACCAAAACTCTAAGAAATTGAATTTTGATATAAATAGCTACATCAAAAGAATCGCATTTTAATACTGATTTTAAATATATAAGTTTCATCAAGTTTAGAAAATTTTCATCCTGAGAAAATTTGCCTTATTTAGGAAAATAGGGGGAAACACCCCTTAAAAGTCGTAGGATCTCAACGAAAATGACACCATCAGATTCAGCGTATCAGAGAACCCTACTGTAGAAGTTTCAAGCTCCTATCTACAAAAATGTGGAATTTTGCATTTTTTGCCAGAAGACAAATCACGGGTGCGTGTTTCTTTGTTTTTTTATTTTATTGTTTTTTTCCCCAGGGGTCATCGTATCGACCAAGTGGTCCTAGAATGTCGCAAGAGGGCTCATTCTAATGGAAATGAAAAGTTCTAGTGCCCTTTTTAAGTGACCAAAAAATTGGAGGGTATCTAGGCCCCCTCCCACGCTCATTTTTTCCCAAAGTCAACGGATCAAAATTTTGAGATAGCCATTTTGTTCAGCATAGTCGAAAATCATAATAACTATGTATTTGGGGATGACTTTCAATCCCACAATCCCTGGGGGAGGGGCTGCAAGTTACAAACTTCAACCAGTGTTTACATATAATAATGGTTATTGGGAAGTGTACAGACGTTTTCAGGGAGATTTCTTTTTGGTTTTGGGGGTAGGGTTGAGGGAGGGGGCTATGTGGGAGGATCTTTCCTTGGAGAAATATGTCATGGGGGAAAAAATTCAATGAAAAGGGCGCAGGACGAATCTGGTCACGTTAGAAAAAAACGTCCAATTCAGAGCTTAATATACAATGTTGGGTGTTCGGAGCCTCTCTATTATGAAGTATAATTTGAAAATAACACAACTATACGAGAGATAAAACATATATACCACAACCATAACTCAACTAACAAAAGAACTGCTAAGAGATAACACAACTATAAAGCGAAAACAGGTGAAAACTAACAGGAAAATAAACGAACTAAGAGGTGGAAGGGGCCCAGAGAAAAAATATAATCCTTGTCCAATTTTGAGCCTAACTTCCGCAAAGGAGTAATAATGTCAGAAGCCCCGAAATACCGAATTATTTTCTTTTCAAACAGTTCGTGGTAAAGAACTATAGTAAGGAGCGACCCGGCTCAATACTAAACGGAACTCTAAAAAACGGAATTTTGATGCTAAAAGATACATCAAAAGAATCAAATTTTCACGCTGATCCTTAATATATAAGTTTCAATTAATTTAGTCTTTGTCATCAAAAGTTACGAGCCTGAGAAAATTTGCCCTATTTTCGAAAAAAGGGGGAACATCCCCTAAAAGACATAGAATCTTAATTAAAATCACATTATTGCATTCGGCATATCAGAGAATTCTATAGCAAAAATTTCAAGTTCCTATCTAAAACAAGAGCTAAGAGCTCATATGGCACTTGTGACGAGGTCGGAAGAGCCGAGAGCTCATATGGTACGAGGTCGGAAGAGCCAAGAGCTCATTTGGACGAGGTCGGAAGAGCCGAGAGCTCATATGGTACGAGGTCGGAAGAGCCAAGAGCCAAGAGCTCATTTGGCACTTGTGAGAAGGTCAGAACCTAAAGTTAAACTTTATAGCACAAGATCCTTCTAAATATCAAATTTCATTAAGATCTGGTCACCCTCTCGTAAGTTACAAATACCTCAATTTTCAAAATTATCTCCCCCCTCCCAATTCCACCAAAGAGAGCAGATCCGGTCCAGTTATGTCAGTCACGTATCTTAGACAGGTTTCTATTCTTCCCATCCAGTTTCATCCTGATCTCACCGCTTTAAGTATTTTCTAAGATTTCCGGTCCCCCCAACTGCCCCCCCCCCCCAATTACGTTTGATCCGGTTGAGATTTAAAATAAGATATCAGAGTTACGAGGTCCTTCTAAATATGAAGTTTCATGAAGATCCGATCACTCCTTCGTAAGTTAAAAATACGTTATTTTTCTTATTTTTCAGAATTACCCCCCCCCCCGCAATTGAGCGGATCCGTTCCAATTATGTAAATTACGTATGCAAGACTTTTGCTTATTTTTCCAACCAAGTTTCATCCCAATCCCTCCAATCTAAGCGTTTCCCATCATTTTAGGTCTCCCCACCCCAAACTTCCCCCAATGTCACCAGATCCGGTCAGGATTTAAAATAAGAGCTTTGAGCCACGATATCCTTCTAAAAATCAAATTTCATGGAGATCCAATCACCCGTTCGTAAGTTAAAAATACCTCATTTTTTCTAATTTTTCAGAATTAACCCCCCCCCCCCCCCAACTACCCAAAAGAGAGCGGATCCGTTCCGTTTATGTCAATCATCTATCTAGGACTTGTGTTTATTTTTCCCACCATGTTTCATCCCGATCCCTCCACTCTAAGTGTTTTCCAAGTTTTAGGTTCCCCCTCCCAACTCCCCGCCCCCATCACAAGATCTGGTCGGGATTTAAAATAAGAGCTCTAAGACACGATATCCTTCTAAACATCAAATTTCATTGAGATCCGATCACCCGTTCGCAAGTTGAGAATACCTCATTTTTCTAATTTTTAAGACTTACTCCCCCCCCAACTACCCCAAAGAGAACAAATAAGTTCCGATTATATCAATCATGTATCTAGGACTTGCGCTTATTTTTCCCATCAAGTTTCATCCCGATCCCTATACTCTAAGTGTTTTCCAAGATTTTAGGTTTCCCCCCTCCAACTCCCCCCAATGTCATCAGACCCAGTCGGGATTTAAAATAAGAGCTCTGAGACAAAATATAATTCCAAACATCAAATTTCATTAAGATCCAATCACCCGCTCATAAGTTAAAAATACTTCATTTTTTCTATTTTTCCGAATTAACCGGCCCCTACTCCCCCCCCAGATGGTCAAATCGGGAAAACGACTATTTCTAATTTAATCTGGTCCGGTCCCTGATACGCTTGCCAAATTTCATCGTCCTAGCTTACCTGGAAGTGCCTAAAGTAGCAAAACCGGGACTTTAGGTTTTCCCCCTCCGACTCCCCCCAATGTCATCAGATCCGGTCGGGATTTAAAATAAGAGCTCTAAGACACAATATCATTCCAAACATGAAATTTCATTAAGATCCAAATACCCGCTGATAAGTTAAAAATACTTCATTTTTTCTATTTTTTGCAAATTAACCGGGCCCCCACTCCCCCCCAGATGGTCAAATCGGGAAAACGACTATTTCTAATTTAATCTGGTGCGGTCCCTGATACGCTTGCCAAGTTTCATCGTCCTAGCTTACCTGGAAGTGCCTAAAGTAGCAAAACCGGGACAGACAGACCGACAGACCGACAGACCGACAGACCGACAGAATTGGCGACTGCTATATGTCACTTGGTTAATACCAAGTGCCATAAAAAGTAGAATTTAATATTTTTTGCCAGAAGACAAATCACGGGTGCGTGTTTATTTGTTTGTTTGTTGTTTTTTTTCTTTTCCCCAGGGGTCATCGTATCGACCAAGTGGTATTAGAGTGTCGCAAGAGGGCTCATTCTTACGAAAATGAAAAGTTCTAGTGCCCTTTTTAAAAAATTGGAGGGCAAATAGGCCCCCTCCCACGCTAATTTTTTTCCAAAAGTCAACAGATTAAAATTTTGAGATAGCCATTTTGTTCCACATAGTCGAAAACCATAATAACTATGTCTTTGGGAATGACTTACTCCCCCACAATCGCTGGGGGAGGGGCTGCAAGTTACAAACTTTGACCAGTGTTTACATATAGTAATGGTTATTGGGAAGTGTACAGACGTTTTCAGGGGGATTTTTTGATTTAGGGGTGGGGTTGATGGGAGAGGGCTTTGTGGGAGGATCTTTCCTTTGAGGAATATGTCATGGGGGAAGAAAAATTCAATGAAAAGGGCGCAGAATTTTCTAGCACTACTATAAAAAAAACAATGAAATAATAAACATGAAAACGTTTTTTCAAATGAAAGTAAGGAATAGCATTGAAACTTAAAACGAACAGAGATTATTACGCATATGAGGGGTTCTAAAAATACTTTAGCGTAAAAAGTGAGGTATTTAGGAGGAGATAAATACCTCGGTCTTTATGCTAAAATATTTTTAGTAATTTCAACTATTTATTCTACGGCCTTATTGATTCAGGGGTCATTCTTAAAGAATTGGGACAAAACTTACGATTTAGTGTAAAGAGCGAGGTATTAACGAGGGTACAAACCTCCTCGTACACATAATAAAAATATAAGAATATAAAAGTTTGTTAGCCAAAATAAAATTAATATACTAATTTCATTTCAATAATTTATGTGCGGAGAGCCAAAATCAAACATGCATTAATTCAAAAACGTTCAGAAATTAAATAAAAAAAACTAGTTTTTTTAACTGAAAGTAAGGAGCGACATCAAAACTTAAAACGAACAGAAATTACTCCGTATATGAAATGGATTGTCCCCTCCGCAGTCCCTCGCTCTTTACGCTAAAGTTTGACTCTTTGCCCCAATTCTACTTTTTAAAACAATTAAAAACTTTAGCGTAAAGAGCGAGGGACTGTGGAGGGGACAACCCATTTCATATACGGAGTAATTTCTGTTCGTTTTAAGTTTTAATGTCGCTCCTTACTTTCAGTTAAAAAAAACTAGTTTTTTTTATTTAATCTATACAAAAGAGAATTTAAAGCTATGATAAAAATTTTAAAGCTGGTCTATAGTCTTAATACTGTATGATGGTTTCACTTTGAAAAAAAAAATTAAGCAACAATCCTAAAATGCTTTATTTTTATACTGTAAAAAGTGTCCTTAATTGGTTCGCTTTTAAGTACCAAAACTCCTATTTTGTGTTTTCAGCAAAGACCTAGTTTTTATAATCATAAAAAACGTAGGGAAATATAATTAGTTAGTTTTTTTTTACTAGTTTTAATGATATATATTAGATAGACTGTGCAGCAATCATTTTTGTTCGTTTTAAGTTTCAACTTTGCTTTTTACTTCCCTTAATAAACTTTTTTTTTTCAATTAATCTGTGCCCATTTTTAATTCAAATTTAATGCAGAAGCAACACTGCAATGATATTTTTTATTTTTTTGGAAGGGAGCAGCCCCAGCATATATAGAATAATTTATGTTTGTTTTAAGTTTTAATGTCGCTCCTTACTTTTAGTGGAAAAAAATGTTTTGTTTAATTTCTGACGGTTTTTCAAATGATGCCGAGATAATCTTGCTACACAAAAAGGTGTAAACTATTTGTGAAGGTGGAAACCTCGACAGTTAGGAAAGAGTAACTATTTTTCCAAAGCAGATTTTTAAGGTTTTCAAAACCTAAACAAAATGTAGGTATGTCTAACTTGTTTCATTAGATATCTCCATCTCCCCCTGATTAAGACTAAAAAACTACAGACATACAGATGCGGAATTGTAATAAACAAGAACAAGTTGGAGAGTAACGTCGCAACTAGAAAAAAAACATCAGAAAAAATATGCAATGGGGTTTTTAGTGCTATGATCTCTCTGTACACTTTATAATACTTTTGTTCTGTCTATTACATAGTAAAAAAAAGTATATAATATGACTAAATCGATATAGCAATATATGATTCTTCTTTGAAGATACAACTTTGAGTGGTTCCATATCCATGTGCATACACTTATCCAACACTTAAGTGGCAAGGAGTTGGGTTCCGGGGCGTTATTTGTTACATAAACAGTGTATGCAACATTTTACAATTCACAAAAAAACTTACAAAAACAGTAAAATAGCAGACAAATAATAATATTAATGGCAAAAAATTATGATCTGACACCACTTTCAAGGGGTTTCAGGCTTTTTTTCGAAATCATCATAAATTTTTTTTTCAAAATAAACTTCTACTTTTATGCTGAACCGAAATAATGGTTATCATTCCTAAATCAGTGTTAGATTGCAATTTTTTTACTCTTGGCAGTGTATTTCTAAACAATCTTTCTTACTTTTGGTTACGATGGGCTGTTCTTCACTCTTTACTAGGTTTCAGCTACCGAGAAGAAACATTTTTATCGAATACATTTGGAATTTTAAGGGTGCAAGGAGGGGATAGGTTACACTCCGATCAATTAAGACTAAAAAGGCACAATAGGTTTCAATTTGTAATCAAAATAAGCTCAGAGAAATTTAGTTCAACGAAATTTCAGACTATATTTCACCAAACTTTCTGGGACATTTTAGATCCACCTGACTGAAAAGCTAAGCGCATGTAGCAACTTTTGATTGCATATTATGACCCTTAGTCAAACAGTTCATGGTAACGAACTGTAGTAAGAAGCGACCCGGCTCAAGAGTAATCAAAACTCTAAAAAATTGAATTTTGATACCAATAGCTAAATTAAAAAATTGCATTTTAATGCTGATTCTAAATATATAAGTTTCATCAAGTTTAATTTTACCCATCAAAAGTTACGAGGCTGAGAAAATTTGCATTATTTTAGAAAATAGGGGGAAACACCCCCTAAAAGTCATAAAATCTTAACGAAAATCACACCATTAAATTCAACTTGTCATAGAACCCTCTTGCAGAAGTTTCAAGCTCCTATCTACAAAAATGTGGAATTTTTTATTTTTTGCCAGAAGGCAGATCTCTGATGCGTGTTTATTTGTTTTTTTGTTTTTTTTCCCAGGGGTCATCGTATCGACCAAGTGGTCCTAGAATGACGCAAGAGGGCTCATTCTAACGGAAATGAAAACTTCTAGTGCCCTTTTTAAGAGACCAAAAAAATTGGACGGCACCTAGGCCCCCTCCTGTGCTAATTATTTTCCTAAGTTCAACGGATCAAAATTCTGAGATAGCCATTTTATTCAACGTAGTCGAAAAACGTAATAACTATGTCTTTGGGGATCACTTACTCCCCCAGAGTCCGAAGTGCGAAGGCCTACATGTTACAAACTTTAAACAGTGTTTACATATAGTAATGGTTATTGGGAAGTGTGTAGACGTTTTCAGGGGGATTTTTTGGTTGGGGGAGGGTTTGAGAAGAGAAGGATATGTTGGGGGATATTTTTGGGGAACTTTCCATCGAGGAATTTGTCATAGAGGAAGAAAATTTCCATGAAGGGAGCGCAGGACTTTCTAACATTATTTAAAAAAAAAATGAAAAAATAAATATTTTTCTTAGTTTTTTTTTCTGGAACGTGCCCCAGCAACACGTATGCAAGTTGTTCATTTTAACTGCGTAAAACTTGCGAATATACAAACGGCAAGTGTCTATATATGGATTCTCATTGTCCCTTGTGTTCAATTGCCGTTTTTTCAAAGATATTTGATTATTAAAGCAAGTCCAATTTCTAACAATGATATCTACTAAGCTTCAATATTTCTTTTTTAAGGTTTTCAAATTCTTGTAATCCCTTGTTTTTAATTTTAATTTTAATTTTTCTATTTTAGATTTTTCTATTTTTTAGTTTTAATTTTTTTTAGTCTTTTTCTTCTTTTTCTTTTCAGTTTATTTTAGTTGCTTACCTTTTTTAGTTTTTTGATATTTTTTTTTCTTCTTTCTTTATTTTATTTTCCTTCTTTACTTTTTAGTTGTTATTTTTTCCAGAACGTGCCCCAGCAACACGTGTGCAAGGTGCTAATTTTTTAACCGCGTAAAACTTGCGGACATATCTTCTATATATATAAAAACTAGCTGCTGGAGTGGCGCTTCGCGCCACCCCAACACCTAGCTGGTGGGGGCAGTTCGCCCCCCCAAGCCCCCCCGCGCGCTTAAGTCGTTACGCGCCATATTAGTTACGCGCCATTGTAGTTGTGTCCCTGTGTACCACCTATGAATATAGTTAGGTTTATATATGTATTTTGAACTACGTAAAACTTGCGAATATACAACATTCTTGGCTTCCCCATTGTCTGTGCATGTACAAAGCTTTATGTACTTATAATGACGTCATATGCAAACGCTCTTTTTACAAACAAACAAACATGCACACACACAACTCGTTTTTATATAGATAGATAGATACATAGATACAATAGACATTAACTGCGTAAAACTTGCGAATATACAACATTCTTCGCTGTCCAATTGTCACTGTATATAAATAGATTGTCAGGTTTACCGACCCTTGAACATGCAACGAACAAT
This sequence comes from Artemia franciscana, assembly GCF_032884065.1. Lineage (NCBI taxonomy): Eukaryota > Metazoa > Arthropoda > Branchiopoda > Anostraca > Artemiidae > Artemia > Artemia franciscana. The sequence continues at coordinate 61,204 of NW_027062882.1, forward strand.
TGTCCATGGGAAAAACAATCAGTATTAAGATCTATACCACATTTTTCTAATGATAGACATTGAGCTTTGTTGATGGTGATTGCAAATACTAATCGAATTGGGAATTGCAATCTTTTAAATTGAAAAGGCAGATCCGTTGGAATCATGGGAATGCGAGGAATAAGAACAGCCTCACCTTCAAAAGGCCCTGTCAAGATTATGGCCTCTATTAAGTTTCCATTGTTTTTTTACGGCAAGTCGCGTGCCATTGCAAAGCTTTGGTGGGTTGATATTTCTTAACAGTATTATTGGTACGCCTATTTTTAGTTGTAGCACGTGTGGTGGAAACCCTAAAAGATCCACGGAATTCAAAAATTCAGATGGATAATTAACCGCCTCATTTGGTTCCAAAACTGTGTCAACTGACTTGTAAAGGACTGCCTGGTCTCAAATCTTGGTCAAAATAATATTGTTGATTTCGTGGATGTCTATATTTTTGGTTGCAAGAATCGGTCTTTTACTTAGCCATTTATTATTTTTATAATTGCTTAGAATATTCGGAAATACTTTTTCAATCAATTCATTTTTGGACGTCACTAAATTACAGAATTCAGCAGGTAGTTGTATACGTCCTGAAATTAAGTCTACTGGGAGCTTTCCGTTTCCAATTGCCATCAATTGATCTGAAAATGTTTGACTAGAGTCATCGTTTTGCAATCGGACACGCATATTTGTAGTTAATTTTAATGTTTTTACGTGTGCCCATAAATTAGAATTTTTCAGGAAAGCATTCATTTCGTCTGCAGGGGTTGATCCCTGTGTACCACCTATGAATATAGTTATACTAGCTGTTGGGGTGGCGCTTCGCGCCACCCCAACACCTAGTTGGTGGGGGCGCTTCGCGCCCCCCCCAAGCCCCCCCGCGCGCGTAAGTCGTTACGCGCCATATTAGTTACGCGCCATTGTAGTTGTGTCCCTATGTCCCACCTGTGAATATAGATATATATATATATATATATATATATATATATATATATATATATATATATATATATATATATATATATATATATATATATATATATATATATATATATATATGTATATGTTTTTAACTACGTAAAACTTGCGAATATACAACATTCTTTGCTGTCCCATTGTCTGTGCATATAAATAGATTGTCAGGTTTACCGACTCTTGAACATGCAACATATAATGGTCCATGGGAAAACAATCCGTATTCAGATCTATACCTCATGATTCTAATGATTGCCCTTGAGCTTTGTTGATGGTGATTGCTAATCAACCATTCCCTGAGTCGCCATCGTCATTTATATATCCCCCTGTGCACCCCGGCGTCCCCTTTGTAGTTATGTCCCTGTGTCCCGGTCGTCATTTATATTCCCTGTGTCCCGGTCGTCATTTGTGTCCCGGTGTTCCAGTCTGTGATTTCTCTTTGAGTGTCCCGGGCGTCATTTATATTCCTTGTGTCCCGGTGTCCCGGTCGTCATTTATATCCCCCTGTGCCCCCCGGCGTCCCCATTGTAGTTGTGTCCCTGTGTCCCGGTCGTCATTTATATTCCCTGTGTCCCTGTCGTCATTTGTATCCCGGTGTCCCGGTCTGTATATACATTCGTTTTTTAGTTTTGTTTTTCTCCTTTATTTTTTTCCTTTTTTCTTTTTTTTCTTTTTTAGTTTATTTAGATTTTTGGATTTTTTAGTTTTTTTATTAGTTTTTAGTTTTTTTGTAGTTTTTACCATTTTTTTAGTTTTTTTAGTTTTTTATATTTATTAATATTTTTTTAGTTTTCTTTTTCTCTTATTTTTCAGTTTTTTCCTTTTTTTTAGTTTTTTCTTTTTTAGTTTTTAGTTTTTTTTGTTTTTTACCTTTTTTTAGTTTTTTTTAGTTTTTTTAGTTTTTAGCTTTTTTAGTTTTTTTATTAGTTTTTAGTTTTTTTTTAGTTTTTGCCTTTTTTTAGTTTTTTCAGTTTTTTTTAGTTTTTAGTTTTTTACCTTTTTTTAGTTTTTTTTTAGTTTTTTAGCTTTTTTTGTTTTTTTTCTTTTAGTTTTTTTTTTGTAGTTTTTACCTTTTTTAGTTTTTTTTCTTCTTTTGTACTAGTGTGAAATAATTCAGACGTCATATGCGGACAAACACGACGTCACTCGACAGACAGACAGACAGACATAACCCACAAACAACTTATTTTTATATATATTTATTCATTTTTTTTAGTTTTCTTTTTCTCTTTTATTTTTCAGTTTTTTCCTTTTTTTTAGTTTTTTTCTTTTTTAGTTTTTAGTTTTTTTTAGTTTTTTACCTTTTTTTAGTTTTTTTTTAGTTTTTTTAGTTTTTTAGCTTTTTTAGTTTTTTTATTAGTTTTTATTTTTTTTGTAGTTTTTGCCTTTTTTATTTTTTTCAGTTTTTTTTAGTTATTAGATTTTTACCTTTTTTTAGTTTTTTTTTAGTTTTTTAGCTTTTTTAGTTTTTTTTTCTTTTTAGTTTTTTTTGTAGTTTTTACCTTTTTTAGTTTTTTTCTTCTTTTGTATTAGTGTGAAATAATTCAGACGTCATATGCGAACAAACATGACGTCACCTGATCCATCCACAGATCCACACACAGACAACTTATTTTTATATATATAGAAGATAGATTTATATATGTGTTTTGAACGACGTAAAACTTGCGAATATACAACATTCTCGGCTTTCCCATTGTCTGTGCATATACAAAGCCTTATGTACTTATAATGACGTCATATGCAAACGCTCTTTTTACAAACAAACAAACATGCATACACACAACTCGTTTTTATATAGATAGATAGATAAATGGATACAATATAAATTAACTGCGTAAAACTTGCGAAAATACAACATTCTTCGCTGTCCAATTGTCGCTGCATACAAATAGAATGTCAGGTTTACCGACCCTCGAACATGCAACGTACAATTGCCCATGGGAAAAACAATCAGTATTAAGATCTATACCACATTTTTCTAATGATTGACCTTGAGCTTTGTTGATGGTGATTGCAAACGCTAATCGAATGTGCCCTTGAGCTTTGTTGATGGTGATTGCTAATTGAATTTTCCCTGTGTCCCGGTGGTCATTTATATATCCCCCCTTTGCCCCCCGGTGTCCCCGTTGTAGTTGTGTCCCTGTGTCCCGGTCGTCATTTATATTCCCTGTGTCCCGGTCGTTATTTGTGTCCCGGTGTCCCAGTCTGCAATTTCGTCAGTCGACAAATATGACGTCAGTTGACAAAAAACTTCATGACGGAGTAATGCTCAATCCTCATAATGACGTCAGTCGACAAACATGACATCAGTCGACACACAAACATGACGTCAGTCAACAGACATACAACTTAAATTTATATATATTTATATATAGATAAAGTTTCTGTTTCAGTTTTTCTTTTTTTTAGTTTTGCAGCTTTTTTAGTTTTTTTAGCTTTTTTTCTTTTTAGTTTTTTTTTCCTTTTTATGGCACTTGGTATTAACCTAGTGACATATAGCAATCGCAAATTCTGTCGGTCTGTCGGTCAATGTTCATTCTAACATTGACAGTTGGAAAAATCTTCACTTGCCAAGTATGCTAAAGCTCAACAATTTATAATAAACCTCAAATTTTAAGTATCTGTTTTAAGGTTTTCGAATTACTTTAATCTATTGTCAAAATATTTTGAAATATTTATGCAATTCCCAGTTTTTACATTTTTAGTTTCAGTTTTCTTTTTCTTCTTTATTTTTCAGACGTAAAAACATATCGCCGAACTTTTGTTTTTTTAGTAAAATCTGGTAGGCATTGATAACCTTATCCAAGTCAAAATCCCAAACCCAATCATCATCGCTATCATTTTCAGTTTTGATCCGTTTTGACTCTCGCTGTCCAGGTTGATCTTCATCTAATTGCGCGGTTTTACGTTCTTTAGCCACAAGCCTTTTGGCATTAACTCTTTGAGCAGCTTCCTCGGCTGTTTCTTCTGTTGTAGGATTTGGTAACATTCTATCTTTTTCAATGTTTTTCAATTTGTCAGTGTTCCTTCTAACATTGACTGTTAGAAAAAAAAATTTACGTGCCAAGTATGCTAACACTCAACAATTTATAATAAACCTCAAAATTATAAATATCTGTTATAGGGTTTTCGAATTAATTTAATCTATTGTCAAAATATATAGAAATATTTATGCAATTCTCAGTTTCTAAATTTTTAGTTTCAGTTTGCTTTTCAGTTTAGTTTCATTTATATATATAGATGAGATATAATCTGGCGTAACGGACAGACAACTTATTTTTATATAGATAGATAAGTTGTCTGTCTGTTATGTCTGTTACACTTTATCTGTTACGCCAGATTATATCTTCTATATATATAAAAGAAAACAAACTAGAATGTAAAAACTGGAAATTGCATAAATATTTCGAAATATTTTGACAATAGATTAAAGTAATTCGAAAAAAGAAAAATGGTAAAAAACTAAAAAGAAAAAACTAAAAAAAAATGAAAAATTAAAAAAATTAAAAAAAGAAAAAACCTAAAAAGAAAAAACGTAAAAAAGATAAAAAACTAAAAAGAAAAAAAACCATAAAAGCTAAAAAACTAAAAAAAAAAAAAAAAAAACTGAGAATTGCACAAATATTTCAATATATTTTCACAATAGATTAAAGTAATCGAAAACCTTAAAATAGATACCCCAAATTTGAGGTTTAATATAAATTTTTGGAGCTTTAGCATGCTTGGTACGTAAAGATTTTTCCAAGTGTCAATGTTAGAATGAACATTTACAAATTGAAGAAAACAAATCAATAAAAAGAAGAAACTAAAAAAAAAGAAAAAACTAAAAAAAAAAAACTAAAGAAGAAACTGTATCTATATATATAAAAATAAGTTGTATATCTGCATGTTTGTTTGTTTGTGGGTTTGCATTTGACGTCATTATTAGTATATAAGGCTTTGTATATGACATCATTATAAGAAGACACTACAGACCGGGGACACCGGGACACAAATGACGACCGGGACACAGAGAATGTAAATGACGACCGGGACACTCAAAGAGAAATTACAGACCGGGACACCGGGACAAAAATGACGACCGGGACAGAGGGAACATAAATGACGACCGGGACACTCAAAGAGAGATTACAGACTGAGATAACCGGGATACAAATGACGACCGGGACACAGGGAATATAAATGACGACCAGGACACAGGGACACAACTACAACGGGGACACCGGGGGCACAGGGGGATATATAAATGACGACGGGGACACAGGGAATGTTCGATTAGCAATCACCATCAACAAAGATCAAGGGCAATCGTTAGAAAAATGCGGTATAGATCTGAATCTATCTATCTTCTATATATCTTCTTACATCTATCTATATATATATAAATAAGTTGTATGTGTGTTACGTCTATAACACTATGTCTGTTACGCCAGATTATATCTATATATATAAAAATAAGTTGTCTGTGTGTTATGTTCCACTTTGCCTGTTACGCCAGATTATATATTCTAACTATATAAAAATAAGTTGTATGTATTTTTGTGTTAAGGGTTTAAATGTAAAAACTGGGAATTGCATAAATATTTCGAAATATTTTGACAATAGATTAATGTAAATTGAAAACCTTAAAAAAGATACGTAAAATTTTGAGGTTTATTAGAAATTGTTGAGCTTTATCAAGCTTGGCACGTGGAGATTTCTCTAACTGTCAATGTTAGAATGAACATTAACAAATTGAAAAACATTACAAAAGATAGAATGTTACTAAATCCTACAACAGAAGAAACAGCCGAGGGAAGCTGCTCAAAGAGTTAATGCCAAAAGGCTTGCGGCTAAAGAACGCAAAACCGCGCAATTAGATGAAGATCAACCTGGACAGCGAGAGTCAAAACGTATCAAAACTGAAAATGATAGCGATGATGATTGGGTTTGGGATTTTGACTTGGATAAGGTCATCAATGCCTACCAGATTTTAGTTAAAAAAACAAAGGTTCGGCGATATGTATTTACGTCTGAAAAATAAAGAAGAAAAAGAAAACTGAAACTAAAAATGTAAAAACTGAGAATTGCATAAATATTTCAAAATATTTTGACAATAGATTAAAGTAATTCGAAAACCTTAAAACAGATACTTAAAATTTTGAGGTCTATTATAAATTGTTGAGCTTTAGCATGCTTGGCACGTGAAGATTTTTCCAACTGTCAATGTTAGAATGAACATTGACCAACAGAATTTGCGGTTGCTATATTTCACTTGGTTAATACCAAGTGCCTAAAAAGGTAATAAACTAAAAAGAAAAAAGTTAAAAAAACTAAAAAAGCTGCAAAACAAGAAAAATTAAACCTAAAAAAGAAACTATATCTATATCTATATATATAAAAATAAGTTGTATATCTGTAGACTGACGTCATGTTTGTGTGTCGACTGATGTCATGTTTGTCGACTGACGTCATTATGAGGATTGAGCATTATTCCGTCATGAAGTTGTTTGTCGACTGACGTCATGTTTGTCGACTGACGAAATTACAGACCGGGACACCAGGACACAAATGACGACCGGGAAACAGGGAATATAAATGACGAACAGGACACTCAAAGAGAAATTACAGACTGGGACACCGGGACACAAATAACGACCGGGACACAGGGAATATAAATGACGACCGGGACACAGGGATACAACTACAACGGGGACACCGGGGGGCACAGGGGGGATATATAAATGACGACCGGGACACAGGGAATGTTCGATTAGCAATCACCATCACAAAGCTCAAGGACAATCATTAGAATAATGAGGTATATATCTGAATACGGATTGTTTTCCCCCATGGTTTCTGTGTCGACTGACGTCATGAAGTTAGTTGTCGTCATTTTTGCTATGACGGTGACGTCATTAAAGATATTTAAGACATATATGTTCACGTAGAAATCTATCAATGTTTAAGTTTAAAATGACTGATGAACTTACAATGACAAAAGCCGATGAAGATGCTCAAAGAGTCTATGCTAAAAAACTTGCTGCTGATAGAGAAAGTCAGAAAAGAAGGCGTGCCGAGGAATCAAAAGAACAGCAAGGAAACAGGCTTGAGGCTAAAGAACGCAAAACCGCGCAGTTAGATGAAGATCCACCTGGACAGCGAGAGTCAAAACATATCAAAACTGAAAATGATAGCGATGATGATTGGGTTTGGGATTTGACTTGGATAAGGTCATCAATGCCTACCAGATTTTAGTTAAAAAAAACAAAGGTTCGGCGATATGTATTTCATAGTGAAGCTGAAAAATAAAGAAGAAAAAGAAAACTGAAAAAAGAAAAAATGTGAAAAACTAAAAAATACTAAAAAGAAAAAACACCAAAAGAGAAATTACAGACCGGGACAAAAATGACGACCGGGACAGAGGGAATATAAATAATGACCGGGGACACTCAAAGAGAAATTACAGACTGGACACCGGGACACAAATGACGACCGGGACACAGGGAATATAAATGACGACCAGGACACAGGTATTTAAGAATTTCGTTCAAAGACAAATTTTTAATTGTATGAAGACCGTTGAAAGAGAAATTTCTAATTGTAAAATGACTGAAGAACCTACAATGCCAACACCCGAGGAAGCTGCTCAAAACGAATGTATTCAAGCCGAAGTAGCTGAGTTGGTAAAGCGTTATGTTTCAAGTTCTAGGTCCGAGAGGCTCAAGGTTTGAACCTTGGCCTTAGCATTAATACAAAAGAAGAAAAAAACTAAAAAAGGTAAAAACTACAAAAAATGTTTCGGTGTCGACATGAAGTTAGTTGTCGTCATTTTTGCTATGACGGTGACGTCATTAAAGATATTTAAGACATATATGTTCACGTAGAAATCTATTAATGTTTAAGTTTAAAAATGACTGATGAACTTACAATGGCAAAAGCCGATGAAGATGCTCAAAGAGTCTTTGCAAAAAAACTTGCTGCTGATAGAGAAAGTCAGAAAAGAAAGCGTGCCGAGGAATCAAAAGAACAGCAAGGAAACAGGCTTGAGACTAAAGAACGCAAAACCGCGCAGTTAGATGAAGATCCACCTGGACAGCGAGAGTCAAAACATATCAAAACTGAAAATGATAGCGATGATGATTGGGTTTGGAATTTTGACTTGGATAAGGTCATCAATGCCTACCAGATTTTAGTTAAAAAAACAAAGGTTCGACGATATGTATTTCATGTGAAGCTGAAAAATAAAGAAGAAAAAGAAACTGAAAAAAGAAAAAGTGGGGACATTGGGACACAACTACAATGGTGCGTAACTAATATGGCGCGTAACGACTTACGCGCGCGGGGGGGATTGGGGAGAAAACAAACTAGAATGTAAAAACTGGAAATTGCATAAATATTTCGAAATATTTTGACAATAGATAAAAGTAATTCGAAAAAGAAAAATGGTAAAAAACTAAAAAAAAACTAAGAGAAAAAAACTAAAAAAAAAAAATTAAAAATTAAAAAAATTAAAAAAAGAAAAAACCTAAAAAGAAAAAACGTAAAAAAATAAAAAAGATGAAAAAACTAAAAAAAAACTTAAAAAGCTAAAAACTAAAAAAAGAAAAAACTAAAAAAAAAACTGGGAATTGCACAAATATTTCAATATATTTTGACAATAGATTAAAGTAATTCGAAAACCTTAAAAACAGATACCCCAAATTTGAGGTTTAATTTAAATAAGTTGTCTAATTTAAAATGTTTAATTTATAAGTTGTGTGGGTAAATAAGTTGTCTGTCCGTTACGGCCAGATTATATCTTAAATATATATAAAAATGAAACTAAACTGAAAAGCAAACTGAAACTAAAAATGTAGAAACTGGTAATTGCATAAATATTTCTATATATTTTGACAATAGATTAAAGTAATTCGAAAACCTTATAACAGATATTTATAATTTGAGTTTTATTATAAATTGTCGAGTGTTTGCATGCTTGGCACGTAAAATTTTTTTCTAAAAAAAGGAAAAGACTGAAAAATAAAAGAGAAAAAGAAAAACTAAAAAAATATGAATAAAAATACATAAAAATAAAAAAGATAAAAACTACAAAAAAACTAAAAAGAAAAAACGATAAAAAAAACTAAAAAAAGCTAAAAAAATAAAAGAAGCAAAAATCTAAAGAAGGTAAAAAACTACAAAAAAGAAGAAAACAAAATAAAAAAATCTAAAAAAGCTTAAAAACTAAAAAAAAACTAAAAAAAGATAAAAAACTAAAAAAAAAAACTAAAAAAAGGAAAAAACCATAAAATAAACTAAAAACTAATAAAAAAAAAATAAAAAAAGCTAAAAAACTAAAAAAGAAACTAAAAAAAACTAAAAAAGGTAAAAACTAAAAGAACTAAAAAAGAAAAAAAACTAAAAAAAGGAAAAAAAATGAAAAATAAAGGAGAAAAAGAAAACTAAAAAATATAAATAAAAATAAAAAAACTAAAAAGATAAAAACTTCAAAAATAACTAAAAAGAAAAAAGAAAAAAAACTAAAAAACCTAAAAAAGGGTAAAAAACCAATAAAAAAAAACTAAAAACAAAAAAAGGGAAAAATTTAAAAATTTATTTCATCATAAGTTTTCAACTGACGAAATTACAGACCGGGACAACCGGGACACAAATGACGACCGGGACACCGGCACATAGGGAATATGAATGACGACACTCAAAGAGAAAGCGACCGGGACAAAAGGAATGTTCGATTAGCAATCAACAAAGCACCGGGACACAAATGACAACCGGGACACAGGGAGTATAAATGACGACCAGGATATAAGTAAAAAAAAACTAAAAAAACTAAAAAAAAAGGTAAAAACTACAAAAAAACTAAAAAGAAAAAAAAATAAAAACTAATAAAAAAATCTAAAAATCTAAATAAACTAAAAAAGAAAAAAAATAACAAAGGAAAAAAATAAAGGAGAAAAACAAAACTAAAAAACGAATGTATATACAGACCGGGACACCGGGATACAAATGAGGACCGGGACACAGGGAATATAAATGACGACCGGGACACAGGGACACAACTACAACGGGGACGCCGGGGGGCACAGGGGGATATAAATGACGACCGAGACACCAGGACACATGGAATATAAATGACACCCGGGACACTCAAAGAGAAATCACAGACTGGGACACCGGGACACAAATGACGACCTGGACACAGGGACAAAACTACAAAGGGGATGCGGGGGGGGGGGGGGCACAAGGGGATATATAAATGACGATGGCGACACAGGGAATGGTAGATTAGCAATCACCATCAACAAAGCTCAAGGGCAATCATTAGAATCATGAGGTATAGATCTGAATACGGATTGTTTTCCCATGGACCATTATATGTTGCATTTTCAAGAGTCGGTAAACAATCTATTTATATGCACAGACAATGGGACAGCAAAGAATGTTGTATATTCGCAAGGTTTACGTAGTTAAAAACATATATATATATATATATATATCTATATTCACAGGTGGGACATAGGGACAAAACTACAATGGCGCGTAACTAATATGGCGCGTAACGACTTACGTGCGCGGGGGGGCTTGGGGGGGGCGCGAAGCGCCCCCACCAACTAGGCGTTGGGGTGGCGCGAAGCGCCACCCCCAACAGCTAGTATATATATATATATATATATATATATATATATATATATATATATATATATATTCACAGGTGGGACACAGGGACACAACTACAATGGCACCTAACGACTTACGCATGCGGAGGGGGCTTGGGGGGGGGGGCGAAGCGCCCCCATCAACTAGGTGTTGGGGTTGCGCAAAGCGCCACCCCAACAGCTAGTAACTGATAATTTCTCTGATATACTCTGGTAATTCCTCGACACACATTTTTTTTTAACTTTCTCTTTTAGCCGCGAGCCAGGTTTCGCGTTGCTGTTTGTAATACATCGACAAGCTTTCTTTTGGTAATTTCCCTCTGAGCCACAATCCTATCCCCCCTCCCCTAAAGAAACACGTATAAAAGGTGATAATTTTTAACTGCGTAAAACTTGTGGATATACAACATTCTTCGCAGTCCCATTGTCTGGGCATATAAAAAGGTCGTCCGGTTTACCGACTCTACTACTACTACTTCTAATAACTCACTGCAGCAAAAAGCCCCCTGAGGCCAAACACAGCTACACACGCTCCTCCTCCAACTTCATCTATTTAAAGCCTCCCTCTTTACACCCTCCCAGGAAGTTCCCATTTCCTTTAAATCTTTATTTATGACATCCTCCCAACCAAGACAAGGACGACCTGCTTTCCGTATAGCCCCAGACCGTTGGCCAAAAAGGACAATCTTCGGTAATGTGTCATCCTTCATCCGTAGAACTTGGCCTAGCCATCTCAACCTTTCTATCATTATAGCCCTAGAAAGCGGGATTGAACCACATTTTTCGTACAACCTACTGTTTGAAATACGGTCAGTCAGCCGGGTACCCAGAACAATCCGTTGGCAATTTCACTGGGAAAACATCTAGTAAATTTTCATCTGCTTTTCGGAGTGCCCATGCTTCAGAGCCATATTTGAGCACTGTCATCACTGCAGCTTGCAATATTCTAATCTTGGTTTGTGGAATTATCTTTCTATTCTTCCATACTCTTTTTTAACTGTGAAAAAACACCGTGAGCCTTAGCTATTCTACTTTTAACATCTTCATTGCTCCCACTAACTTTACGAATAATACTACCAAGGTAAATAAAGCTCCCAAGCTGATCAATCTTTTCGTTACCTAATGTCACCTGTTCATCTTGCCTTTTTTTGTAGCCTTAGTGACGTAGTCTTCTTAACATTAATTTTCAAGCCTATTTTAGCACCCTGAACTCGCAAAACCTCTAAAAATTCATTCATTTTGCTCACACTTTCATCTAATATGCTTAAATCATCAGCATAATCTAAGTCCAGGTGCATTCTTCCTCCCCATTTGATTCCATGATCTCCAATTGTCTTTCCTGTGCTCCCTAAGACGAAGTCCATCAAAATGATCCATATAAAGGGGGATAGAAATACAACCCTGCTTAACCTCCTGATTTAATACAAAACCAGCTGCTGACCTAAAATTTTGAGGTCTATTATAAATTGTTGAGCTTTAGCATGTTTGGGCACGTGAAGATTTTTCCAACTGTCAATGTTAGAATGAACATTGACCGACAGATTTTGCGGTTGCTATATTTCACTTGGTTAATACCAAGTGCCTAAAAAGGTAATAAACTAAAAAGAAAAAAGTTAAAAAACTAAAAAAGCTGCAAAATAAGAAAAATTAAACCTAAAAAAGAAACTATATCTATATCTATA